>NC_083769.1:25456313-25756313 GCF_963514075.1 Conger conger
GACGTCTGTATTGTTTTTTCAAAAATGACTGATTTATTAGACATAGTGAGCTTCAAGATGAATGGAACCCTTGAGTAATTTGGACAAAAATGTCTGTATATGCCACATTATATTCTCAAAAATGACAAAAATTCATGCCAATGCAATGTTGACAAGGCTTTTCAACAAGTAATAATATTATTTCCCAGAAAGATTGGTGTAACAATTATTCACATATGTGTCTACAGTAATTTCTGCACTCTCCCTTCACAAGGAAAGCACAAGTGAGCGAGCGGTCTACTACAGTGAGATTACGAACATATTGGAGTGAATTTGGTTCCATACAAAATCCTTCAAAATCCTTTGGATCCTTTGTGCTTATGGAGTGCCCTCTTCAATTCACATCACAAGTCTGGAGACTGCGATGGCCCGTCATTTTGTGGTCAGTTAAACATTTTTTGGTTGATTTTAATGGATGCTTGGGATCATTGTCTTTCTGAAAAATCCATTTGTGGCCATGAAGATTGCAGGATGTTGGCCAACATGTCTTTGTGCTCGCTAGAGTTCATGAGTGCAGTGACCTTAACCAGAGCCTCGGGGCCAGCACAGGCACAAACAACCCCATAACATCGACACATTTCACCGTAGGTATGGCATCGTCTTCAACAATGGTGTCCTCCTCCCAATAGCAGTCCCCCAGCATGCAATGCAGGACATTTCAAAATCTGCATTTTAAACTACTGTATGTTCTGATAAATAAATTGCCACACAGGCTAATAATATGTAAAAATCTAGGAGCTATTTCTTATGTTGAGCAAGCTAGCTAGAGTGTGACATCTCATTTTGAACCAATGACTGTGTAAGTATTATGATCAATAAACGACAGAAATAGCACTAAAGATGACTGGCTGAAATAAACAGGAGTAATTAATTTGTTGTGTTTCGAATCCGACACATTGTAAACTTCCTTTTTGTAAAAATGCATGATCAAAACGCCCAATTTTTGTTTGACCATAAACTTGACCATAGCACCTAGCTTCAATGCAAAAAATGCTGGAACCAGCTGTTATTGTCCTTATTGTCCAGGCTTGTTAGTATACTGCAGCATTAATGTGGCCCGCTCCACTCATATTGAACTTGAGCCATTTACTGTATTTGTACTGCTATCCTTATAATTTCCCCAAAGTAACCAGAGCTTCAGGTCCAGGTCCAGGTCAGCCCAATACGGACGTGTATAAAGGCTCATTACCATCAGCACTACATCTACGTTCAGTGCATCTTAGACAAACATATATAAAAAGACTCATAAAACGCTGAAGTGTGAGCGCTTTAGGGGTGACAGTGGGCAGAAAGATGGGGGGCAGTGTGCTGAAGGAGCGGGAGGAGACTGGCGGGGGCAGGAGAGACTGTGGGAGTCTGAGAGCTGTGGGAAAGGAACAGAGCACACCCCAGGAGTGAGGGATCCTGGGAGGCTGAGCTCTGATTACAGAGGAGGAAGTGAGCGAAAGCCTCTGACACAGAGGGGGTTTGGGTTGGGGTTTAGGGTGTGTGCGAGTGTCGGGAGGGGGGCATTTATCACACAATTTATTAAAGACAGCTGAAGCCAGCCGCATTAGGCCGGAATTGCTGCCTTTCGGAGCCCAGTCATTTTTTATAATTTGCCGCTACGCAAACATCAAACGCCTCGTGCTCCACATTGTAATCTAAATCAACTGTGAGGGGAACTGGGGAAAACCCTGGACTGAAGGATTTGGGAAAGGGGGGGGGAGGCTGGCGGTGAAGAGGGAAGACTTATTTTCCACCCTAATTTTGTTACCTTTCTGGTTTAATGTATGTTTCATGGGACCAAGGCAAACTACATGCCAGTGTAATAGTAAACCTTGGGAAAATACGGCCCATTGACAGCTCCACCAGAGTGCAAGCCCAGGGTCAAGCTCTTAATAAATTGACCTTTTTTTTTTTGCGGGGCTCTTTCAAAACCTTTTTTTGTAGGTAGAGGGTTGAGGAAGGGAATGTGTAGCTGGGTTATTATGAGGCAGGACAGCGTAGCTGGGAGTGAGTGGACTGAACAGGGAGGAATAAGGCATTAACCCTGAGGTACTGCAGGAGGAAAAAACAGCACTCAAACACCCCTTACTTTGTAATTTAATAAAACAACCTAATTTTTGAACAACAGCTTAGATAAGAATATCATGTGTTAAATACATTGACTGAAAGTAAGAAGGAAAATATTATGAGGAACTTAATTCATAAATAAATATGGGAAAAATGGACACAAAATCTTCCCTGGCAGCTCAAGCATGCCTTTTCAAAAAGTATTATGTGAATGTTTTGCGGTCAGTTATGTTTCCCATGATTTCAGGGTATTGATATTTCCTGGCCACTTGTGGGCGCTTCCTGCGGCAGAACGTTCTGGAAGACCATTCTCAAAACAGGCCGTGAGCACAGACAGGCCTTCACCACTGGCTGCCTGCCCACCCCTGTGGGCTCCTGGTGTCTGCCCTCCCCAGACCCCGCTCACCCAAGCAGTTGTGGCCATCGTGGGCCAGACGGAAGCCATCGTAGCAGGTGCACCTGTAGTTTCCCGGGATGTTGATGCACTCGTGCACACAGCCTCCGTTATATTCACTTTCACATTCGTCGATGTCTGCGGGAGAGACAAAATCAATCAATCAATAAATTCCTAAGTATTTCCTTTTTTTATCAAGTAATTCATGAACAGGTTGTCCCGGAGAGCTCAGTCATTTTCCAGAAGGAACGAAAAAAGGAAAGAAGTAATCCAACTGATGCAGTTTTGGAAAAGCTGGAAAATGATTAAAACTGGACTTCAATCAAACACAGTGACTGCATAGCTCAGTGACGGTCTGAACAAAGCATGTTGCAGTGATTTGGAGAGAAGTAAATAGCATGGGGAATGGTTTATAAAAAACTTAAACTAAATGGCACTTGACAACAGAACTTATCAGTGCTGTGAGTGAGACTGCATCACATCATTACTTGCTGACCTATGTAAGAATATGTTATATACAGGCACTTCATTCCTCTGCATGAGGAGCTGTTCCAAGTCTGAAAAAAGTGAACCGAACTACAGAGCTCCCAGAAGTCCTTCCAGGGAGCTAATAAACTGAACAGGAGAGAAAATTACTCCAGCCTGAAGACTACAGAACCAGAAAGCCAGGATAAACTCAGTCATCGTAGTTCAGCTATGCTATGGGAGCAGGGAGGTCCAGGGGCAAAAGAGAAGGCAAGATGGGTGAAGGGTGTGGAAAATGAAAAATGAACAGATGTGAACAAAATGGAGAGAAGGGGCTGGTGCATCCATCAAATCAATGAGTAAAAATGTGGGAAAAGCAAGAGAACGAGATACAAGATGAAGGCAGACAGACCAGGAGGGGAGGTGGGAAGAAGGCAACAGGACCAAGAGGTAGAAGATTAAGCAACAGGTAGAAAAGTTGAGTGTGGGGACCAATAGAGAGACAGGGAGAGAGAAATAGAAAGAGATGGAGGGGGAGAGGGAGAGAGAGAGGGGGAGGGGGAGGGGGAGGGGGAGAGGGAGAGTGAGAGAGCGGAGAAGAAGCAGGCTCGCAGCTGAAATAACAAGCAGGGCAAGTGGCCGGGTGACAGTGGTGCAGATTGATGGAGTGCAGGGAGGAGATGCAGGCAATCCCCTCTCATTTGCTGGCCAATTTGGAGCAAATTAGCCGGACGGCCTGCCCGCCTTTGTAGTTGCTGGAGCTTGGCGGCCGAGGCAAGCCGCGGCATAATCTGAGCCGACAGCGCTGGGACCTTACGGCCTACTCACAGCCCCTCTGCAGTGCAGGGCGGGGGTGTGGAGCGAGGTCCGGGCGGACCTCGCTCCATCACCACTGCACCAGGTTAGCACCGAACTCCCACCTCTATGGTCCTCAACCAACAGCATGTCGGAGTTACCTGCTCACTAGGAGGCCATGTGGAGCAGTAAACAGTGAATAGCAGTGCCACAGGTTTGAATCTCAGCACAGAACACTGGAAACACTTCAGTAAAAGCCATGTGATATATATAGTGAGGTCTCTAAGTATTTGGACAGTGGTACGGTTTCTGTTCTTTTGGCTCGGTACTCCAGCACATTGGATTTGAAATGAATATGAGGTTAAAGTGCCACCTTTAATTTCAGGGTATTTACATTGATATCGGGTGATCCCTCTTGGAATTACATCGCTTTTTAAGTCCTCCCATTTTAGGGGACCAACAGTACTTGGACCGTTAGCTTCTCAGCTGTTTCTGATTAGTGTGTATTTAATCACTTCCTTAGTGCAGGTATAAGAAAGCTTTCAGTATCTAGTCTTGATTCTAGGCTTTTGATTGCCTTCGGAGTCTTATATTGGTGTTTGCCAACAGGAGGACCAGAGTTGTGCCAATGGCCATCAAGGAAGCCATTATGAGGCCGAGAAATAAGAAAAGAAAATCAAAAATAGTCAGAGACATAGGCCAAACCAAACAAAATACTTTTAAATAATCATCTTGTAAGGTGTCATGAGCGGCACCTTGACAGGCAATATAAGCCAGTGGCCTGTCTGTTTAACAATGCCCAAAGGCACAAACCTCTAATGTGACTGCAGTGTATTAGATATCTTCTACTGCCTTGTTCTTGAAAAATGTTGTGATTGTTTGAATAAATGTGAGAAAGCTGTTACTGTATAATGTTCACTGAACAAAATAACAAAAACCTTAGCGAAGGAAGGGGCCAAGGTCCTTCCAAGAAATACTGCATTATGTCTGAACAATGTTCTCATGTTCTAAGGTTCAAAGGTTAAAAAAATATATAGACTGGGGTTACTTCAGCACAGATACCTTTCAGTGGTTGCAAAGATTAGCCAAGAGAAATAGAAAAATCCACATCATCTTATGACCCATGCTATGGCAGCCTTCGGGAACACTGATATTACAAAGTCTTTCACCCAACCAACATGTCAAAATCCTCTATTGACAAGAAATCCTCAACTCTGTACCTTTCTCTTGCTTCGTTCAAATTGCTTTATAGCCATTCTTTATTGTCTAGTGCTTACAAGCAGAAAGGTCAATTGTTACAAGGAAAAACATGCAAGCCATTTCTGCATTCTATAAAAGACATAACGTACCATTTATGGAAGAGAATTTTGAAGAAATAATAAATCACTTTCATTGTCTTATTTTAGCTTTTTTTTCTTCTCTCTCCTTTGCTCCCCCTTTCTTGTTTTCTCTCTATCGGTTCCTCTCTCATTCTCTCTCCCTCATTCTTTTCCTCCCTCTCTCACTCTGCAGGGTGCAAATGACCAGCATTAGCATGATAATAGCACCTCTCAGCTTCTGTGGTCAGACTGTGTTTGTTTTCCAGCTCGTGACAAAGAGGAGCTCTGTGACCCAGCACTGGGGCTGGGTCAGCCAGCAGAAAAGAAGAGGAAGGAATCTACTGATGGGAGGGTGTAGGGAGGGCGCATGCAATGGAGGCCTCCTGCCCGACTCTACTCATCTCCCCAGACGGCATATATATTTCAACACTCGCTGTGTATTATGGAGTGCTGTGAGCCGATGTGGCCTTGCGTCATTAAAATCATATTGTTTCCGCTTCATTACTGTTGTAATAAGTCCTTTGCAGATGATAAGGCTGAAAGGGTAAAATGTGCACTGGGCTCCAAGACAAATAATCTCCTTTTGGGATTTGACATTTGACAAGAAGAGAAGACTGTTTGCTGATGAGCAGAAATATAATCTTGGATGTAATTATCCTGTGCCTCGCCTGATAAACTACCGCAAGGAGAGGCTGCAGTATCCTCACTTGGAGATACAAGGACAGGCAATGAATGATCTCAGCCTATGCTTCATGCCAATAACCCGCAAAGCAGTATTCACATTCCTTTTTGTGTACACAATTACAAAGAAGCCGGCCCATATTACCCAGGTACTCTGCTAACCTTGACCATGTAACAACAGAGGCAGGTGTGGGCTGGAGAGGTTGCTTTTAACTGTGCTGGAGGTAGCGAGACCTCATATGGCATTATTGTGCATGTGACATTACTGTGCAAGCTCCACTGTTTGTGCTGTTAGAGCTGAAGAAGAATGAGCTCAGGGGTGTATTCGAACAGCCATTCTAATATCTCAAACTCTACACATTCTCCATCCACACTTAATCGGTGGAGAAAGAAACAAATGCTGTAGCTAAAGGCCGTAAATCCAGGTCACAAATGTGCCATCGTGCCTCTGGCCCAGTGTCTCACCAGGTCAGGTCTCACACTGTTTGTAGCAGTAAGGAATCATTCGGAGACACAAAACTCATTGTAGGAAAGCTGTGAAAAAAGCCCCATTTCTCTGAGGGCCTCTCCAAGAGAACACATTTTTTAAAATAAATTCAATAAAGCAAACTTCATAACCTACAGGCAGACAGCCACAAGAAACACAAGAGTCGAATAAATTAGAAAAACAAATAATAGGAGTGAAAATGACATTGTGAAATACAGTTTTGCAATAATAGTAATAATAAAGGAGGAGGTTATGATCTAGGAGCTTTGAATGATCCGTAAAAATTGTCTACAAAAACAAGCATGTTTTTGACTGCTTGGCCACGGAAAGATCCTTGGTTTGGCATGAGCACTGAGCACCGTTTCATCAGCTATCTTAATTTAATTTGGTGATGTGTGTAATAAATTTACAGATGCCTTTCATCCAGATGCAAGGGCACATCTCTGTCCAGACTTCACTCTTTCCCTCTCTGTTCAATGGAACCTGCAGGCTGAAAAGACTGGTGTTCACATCCTTGTTTTCCTGACAACTTCCTGTCGGAGGACGGGGCCAGGAACGCCTTGGGTGTTGATCCACGAGCTCATGCAGCTACGCATGCAAAGACTATGCTGTGTATTCAAGTCAGCTCCTGTAGTTTTACCATCCATCATTTTTACATTGATGTTCCATCCAGGAGTCTATCCCTACTGGGAAACGACAGATAACAGGGATAAGATGTAAGACCGTACTCAGGGGGAAAACAGAACAGCTCCACCAATAACCAGTGAGCAATGCAGACAGTAGGGGGTGGACACTTTCCTCCTACAGTATGTCCTGCTAGTTCCCACAGGGATTCTCCTTACGGGGCCAGGATAAATCACTGAGAGTTCATTACAAAATGCACACTGCAAAAAGACATCTACCTGGGATCAGTGGCTACAGAGTGACTGTCGCCATCAGGGCCAGTGGTGAAACTAAGATTTGGCACCAACAGAACCACCTCACTGACCATCTTTTGACCATCTCAAGCTAGATCTTGAGACAGCTGGTAGCTTGTCGACCAGCGCAAACCCAGCCAAACCAGCTTCATGACCAGCTCGGCCATGCTGGTTGATCAGCTCCTACCCAAGCTGGTCAAGCTGGATTTTACAGCAGGGGGCACATTCGCCATTCCAGCGCACGCAAGCTCCGCCGTCATGTCTGAGGAAAAGCGCATCGGCACAGTGTCCTCCCAACAACGCACACACCCCTCCTCCTCCTTCTCCTCCTTTCCCCTGCTTCCCGCCTCCCAAGGAGTCCACCGGAGGGCCTCTGTTGAGCAGGACATGGGCGGCGATGTCATCTTTAATGCGTTTGATTTATTCATACCCCTCTCCGCTGGCTCCGGGGACCGCTGGTGTCCAAGAAGCGTATTTTCAGCACTAACCCACCCCCTGCCTTACATCAGCGGTGAAATATTCATCTGGAGCTGCATGGGCCGAGGCGAGCGGGCGATCTCCCAGCATGCAGTCCTGTCAGGCCTTACCTCCGCAGCGCTTGCCGTCGCCCGTGTAGCCCGATTTGCAGATGCATTTGTATGACTTTAGGGTGTTCTGACAGATGGCATCGATGCTGCAGTTATCCAGAGCCTCGGCACACTCGTCCACATCTGGGGAAAAGAAGGGGGGAGGGGAAGGGAGAGGAAGAGAGAGCGAGAGAGAGGGAATTGTCAGAGGAACCGGGATGGAAGTTTTTGTGTAATCTGGTTGCTTCTGTAAAGCATGAAGCACTACTACAATATCTACCTGAAAGGACCACCCTCGCACACTATACCCAGAGCCGCTGTACAAAGAGAATTGTTTAAAATCAAACAGTGCCGCAGCAGCGTTGGACAACTTAATAGTACGTGGAAATAAACAACTGTTTCTTCTTGTGTTTCAAAGAGCCATTAACCACAAAATAAGTAGCCGGGCTGGTTATCAACAGATAAATAAATAATCCTGCTATTGACAATGACCTATATGGTGACATTCAACTTTTTTGGAAGCGATTTCCTCACATCCCTAGACTTAAGCCTGCTCCTGCCTACACATTAGAAATCAGGGTTTACAAGTACGTCAGTACGGAAGGAGACACATGGGGGACGGGGGAGGGAGGTCCACATGTGAAGGGACATCTCCAAGGAGTGGGGGGGGGGGCTTCCTCCTTGGGCTCAGCTAATCCTACCTGATCCCAGAAACCCAGCCAGGTGTTTGGGATTACCCCTAGCACAAGGAGGGGGAGAACTTAACAAGGTCCACACGACCCCGACAGACAATCCCTACCTCCCTGCTCCTAGACGGCCTATCTGAGCTATTTTACATACAGTGCACACACAAGCAGCCAGCGTCTCTGATTCAATGACGTGAGATAACACCTGTGCTAGTGTTTGACTTGGCAGTGTTTGCGCTCGCTATGTCATCGGCCAATAAAGCAGACATTGAAAAAGATGCTGGCATCGCGCGCATGCAGATGTTGGCCTTGTCTAGGCCTTTCTCCCAGCAGAGTCTCCTGGGCCAGACTAATGGACCCTGAGGCAAGCAGCAGCGCAACACCTTTCACTGTAGCAAGAGGACTGTGAAAAACATTTTGACAAATATGTGTCCTGTTAAAAAAAGAACTGCCAACTTCTTCAAGTTCAAGCTCTAGAGACCGGGGAGAAACATGGTCCTTGGCCATCAATTCAAATATAAGTTTGAACTCAGTCACTTTGGTTCAGTCTACCCTGATCCTACAAGTTTCACACTGATGTACTGAAAAGAGAACAGAATATATGATGTGTGCTTCACTTGACTTCCAATCTACCTTCTGCAGAAGTGCATGCTACAAAAGATAACATAAGATGCCCTCGACTGTCCTGCACACACTGAAGCTATACACAAACCTTACAGGGACATCCTTCATTGTGCGTTACGAGAAAGCTGATGGATAGCCGCTGGTGTCACTGACTATCATTTCTGTACATCAGTATCAAATAAAAATTCTCTCACAAATCTCTCATGATATTTTTCTTTTTTGTTACATTCAAGGTTCCAGATCCAACTAGAATGTTTGAAAAAATGTAAATACCTTTTGTGAAACATGAATCATTTGAAAAAAAAAAGTACACTCACAAAACGGAAATTTAATTTCCGATAGACTCTTGCGAATGTTTATTTCCTGCAGCGGTAGAAAATTTAAACAGAATTACGGTCATAAATTACTATTCCATTTTATTATGTGGATGAAATGTCATGATCAAACTGACAATTAGAACTAAGAACACAAAGAAGGACCTTCTCAGCTTACTTTCATAAGTAGTACATTTAGCTGTGGTCAAACGCTTTCCACCATAATAAGATGCAAAAACAGATCTTCAAGGCTAAAAGCAAACTTGGTGACCGCTAGCAAGCCCTTCACAAGCAATGTCCATGAATGCGCAAAGAAAAATATCTGTGGAGGAGAAGCCCCCGTAATCTAAGCCTTTAACTCCATCGGCTGAAGCCAAACTCAACATTTCAACAATTGCTGAGATACATAATCTGCCCGTGTATATTTCTCCAGCTCCCAATGACAACATGCGGTAAGGCCGAACCTCACTCCCCTCCACACGTTTGATACACTCACAACATTTTTGCAAAGTGTGGTTATCGCATTGCAGCTGCATCCTGAAACGCTAAAAGAGCGCCAAACCAAAAAAAAAAGGAAACCGCTTGTGAGTTGCGGTGCGTGGTCTGATCGCACGACCCAGCGTGATGACTGGTTCACCACCGGGGGACGCTCTTCTGAGAGCTGGCTTCCGCTGGCAGCCCCTCGCCAGGTTTGATGAAAAGACAATGCGGGCAAGTGGGCTTCCTGAGGGGGGCAGAGGTTAATGAGGCTGATTAGCCCGGTGTAGTTCCAGGCCACACACCGGCGGCTCAGAAACACAGCGGGCTTCAATTAGCGCTGGCGTTGGGAGCAGCCCGGCTGTGGCTTCAAAGTGCGCTGCGCACAAGGGGCCTCGGAGTCCCGCCGCACCCGGGGTCAGAGTAACAGAGGCGGTCCGGTGGGGTGTAAACTGGGACCTCGACCGCTGCGCACACCTCAGCTGCCCGACCGTCGTCCCGGAGGTTTACTCCAGCCTGGTGCTCAGCCGCCTCTTTCAGCAGCACGCTGTTACAACTGAACTCCTCACACTCCTCATTCCCATGAAGGCATTAGCAACTTCCATTAACTAGACAATCCGCTGGATCACGTCCGCACGGGCTATGGTCGCCAAGGTTTACAGATTCACGTTCCGTGTTTTTCATTTGTTTTTCGCAATCCTTAATGGGAACACTTGGCCCAAATGAGCGCAGAGCGCCTACAGCGACTGCTGAACAGACGCATCCCAGATGCATTACGGAAACATTACACGTTCCTTCTCACACTAAATTAAATAAACACACTTCCCCATCTCACACACACTTTCTGTATATAATATATTACATCAACAGTGCACATTGCCCATTTAATTGGAGAAGGGAAACTACTTAACTGCATATTTTATTACGGTAAAAAAGGCAAAGCAATAAATAAAAACAGACGATCTATCTCATTAAAAGGAGAGAAACCACCATAAAGGCAGAATTCTATTGCTAAGCTAAAGTTTGAGGCAGTTTATCAAGTGAGGCAACTGAAACAATTTAAAATGATGAGTAAACAATCTCAGTTCACACATATAACCGTGACTAAAGCTCAAACTATGTAGAAAGGAGAAATGTGACAGCACAAATAAATGATTTACGAGCAGCTTGTTTTAAAGCTTGCCATTGTAATAGTGCACCTGCAGGATGGGAAAGCCTTGGGGTCTGGTCACTGTTTAGGATTCCCATCACTTTCATGACTACTCTCAGTTTTCAAAAAACTTTATACTCCCCATTATTCTAGCAATATGAATTATTTTTTAATCTTCTTTCAGATATTCACAGACACGACAACACCACATCCTTGGAAGTGAATGAGCATAATATTGTTCCTATGAATTATATCCTCATAAGACAGAGCAATGCATTTTTGTCTCCTTTAGGGTACATGCGTCTCTGGTCTTAATCTCAAGAACCATATATTCTACTATGCTGAAAACCTCCACTAGGAGGGACATAAAAAGAAAATATTAATAATATTATTTTTGAAAATATTTTCAAAGCAACATGTCATCAAAGACACTTGTATTATGCCAAAAACAACTGAGTCTACCGATTCTCAAGATGATATGAATATACTGTAACTCACCATATCATAATCATCCTATATTTTCAAATAAAGGGGAAAAACTAGCAATATTGTCTTATCAAGGTACTACAAGTAATGAGTTCTGTTAATTTCCTATTGTTATCTCTCCCACTATGGGCAGAGTGTTGTTTTATTTCTGTTACGCACAGTCATTTTTAGAAATGGGCTTCAGATAACCTTGAATGCCTGTTCTGAGCCATTTAATATTGTCACTCTCAAAGGAGGAGGGGGTATTGTCAACTGAGAATCAGTTCTTCCTACAGGGAAGAGAGCTCTAGGAGTGGCACATGAAAGTAATGCCTTTACACATCGCTTTTAGGCAGTAAGTCGGCAGAGATAATCCACACTGTTTTGTCTTTAATATTTGGCCAATTGGTATGTATAAAATAGTGTTTATATAATAATAAAGATGAAGAAAAAATACATTCTTCAGAGTAAAAGCTATTCAGCCGCTCACAGTACAAATGTTTTTGATACATGAATGGTGATTAAGGAGTTAATCTTCTTTGCAGTTACATACATGACATGTACCCCCGCTTTGGCCTTGGTTAAAATGGTTAGTCATTACAGTCAGCTTCCTCAACATCACACCAGTCAAAACATTCACCATGCACTTGCACACACCCGGGGCCAGGGGCATTCTTTCATGCCTTGTGGCACCAGATAATAATAAACTTCAACCCAAAACATTTTTCACTGAATGAAGTTTCTTGCCACATTTCTATATATCATTAAACCAAAGGAAGCTGAAAGCTAATGTCACTGGAATAGCAATTACGAGAATGCTAATATATGCAATTTTATGTCAGTTATAATTGCTATGTCGATGATAGGACGCCCACAATATGGCAAGTTTTTCTGGCAAGTTAACTAAAAAGAAAAAGAAACGGAAGCCCAATTTTGTCGATTCATTTACATCAAGATTAAAAATAGTTTTAAAATGTTTTTGCAGTCACTGGAATTCTGAAATGCATATGTATATTTATGGTGATTTAATGTCTGTTCATACCAGTATATTATTTTACATCTCCACATCAACAAAATCGCGTGCATGGCCCTGTTGTTAAGAAAAATAATAATGCTGGAAGTACATGAAACCTTTAATAATAATAATAATAATAATAATAATTAGGGAATTCAGACATTTGGATATATTTGACCTGTTGAACCCTTGCCCTGTCATTTCTTGGTAATCTAATTAAACCAACAATGTCAGCCAGACTGGGAAAATCACTTCACAAATAACATGTATTATTATTTTTATTATTATTATTATTATTATGGTTAACAATGTTAACAGTTCATTTTCCCAGTGGTACAGGGAACATTGAACAGTGTTAGCATGCTTGGATGTGTGACTCCTTCAGCATGAAATGCATATGTTTAAAAAATTGGTTTGACAAATTAATCACAACCTCAAGTCTCAATCATTCAATGAAAACTAATTTAAATTAGTAAGAACCACTTTTCATCCAGCTGCCATATCTTATACAGCAAGCAAAGTGGTCCAACTGGAGATATGGTGCTGGATTATTCCAGATGGCTTGGATGGGATTCAATCAACAGTTCAACTTCGACTAACAATTTCTTTCCTAGTCATAGTTTGGCAAGTTCAGTGATCACTAAATGAACTCACCAGCTGAGTATGTAAAGAAAAAGTAGAAAAATTGCATTCACGTGTAAATCAAGGTTCAGGATACATCTTGATTGAATACAGGTTTGAACCGCATATGCACTTTGATCCCTGGTAATGGGTCTTTGTGCTGCTCGAAGAAGTGGCATTTCAGAGAGTCAAACACTAAGGTGCTTCCATTCCTCTGGTGCCGGTGACGCCGAAACACCAGACAGGATTATAGCATTCACAGATTTTCCCCAACCATGGTCTCTTAGATCACTGACTAATCAGGAACATTTGGTACTTTACCATCTGCACAATGAGGGAAAGGAAGCGGCCTAATTATGTGCCCATTCTAAATTCAATACATCACTGACAATTCTGCTATTGTAATGAACAAAGAGGCCAAACTGCAGAAGGAACTGTTTACGGTTTGTCAGGTTAGGTCAAATAACTAACGATTAAATCGATTGAGAGAGCTGGTGAAATCAAACAGGGGCATCATTTACAAAAACAGTTGGTGGAACAGACAAGAAACGGCTAGCTAGTAGTAACTCTAGCTTATAAGACTATTTCATTGCACATGCTGTTTTGAGCACAAATATTTAACCTAGGAGAACACATGTCAGATTCAAGATTTGTTTTTTTCTGGAGCTAAAAAAAGGCGCAGATCTTGGACTGGAAGTGTTCCCTCAAAGACATGCGCAACAAAAACTGAAATGTACTGGAGCCGTTTAAAAATGAGAATGCCTCTGCCGTGAAAATAAACATGTCAGAATCAATACGTCTTACGGTTCAGTCCAGAGGACATTCCACTGAACACTTGAAGAGAAGAATGCGTTCAGTAACGCTGCCCTTATAATTGACTCACGCTGGAGATGAAAAGCTCTCTTCTTGTGGCATTTCTGTTGATGTATCGAAGCTGTTGGGAACTAGCCTTGGCAATGGAAGCCAAAGTCAGTGATTTGAAACCAGGAGAGATAAACAAATCCCAAGCAACCCCCCTATATAAATAAATACATTTATTCAGGAACAGTCAGCTCCTGTGACAAATTTCCTTTGGAGATTATTTTTAATTTCTAATCGTTCCAGTTTTTTTTTCGTTTTCCTTGTGTAGCATATCGTCTGTGATCTGCACAGTCATTTGCATTTGGTTTGCTTCATGAAAAGAGCCCTCACAGTGAGAGGACGTGAACCAGGGAAGGATTTTAATGTAGCACAGAGCTTAGTGACTCACTCTGCTCTCAAATTCCCTGCTGCTTCTATATCAGTGACAAATACACAAGCACTCGGAGTTGATCGGAGATCGGCAGCGATAAAGGTATTAAGGAAGAATCCCAACCATCGATCAGTAGTAGTAAGCACGCCATAATTCTCCCTGCTAAAATGGCATCAAGTGGGGTTTTTCAAAGCAAGAGCTGTCAGTCATGACGGAGAAGGAAAGATGGACTTGAGTGACACAAGGAACAGGGCTGTTGTATTTTTACGGTGATAACTTGACACCGACATGATAGAAGTGTCAGCTAAATAACATGCAAGAACCTCCCGAACGATACACCCTGCAGACCGGAGACTGCCGCAGACCAGGGAGCGAGGGTGTCAGAGGTACTTTTCATCCAGACGTAGGAGAAGTCCGTAGGAGGAGCGCGATATTTAGTTAGGGGAGGGCCAGGGTGGAGGCGGGGGGGGTGGCCTGAGGTGTGCAGTTCAAACACCGGGTTGTGTTTACTCTGTGTGTTGAGACCCTCAATGTTTCCTTCAGCCGGGCACCCCCCTTCCCTCAGACACTTGGCTCTCTGGGGGCCCGAAAAATCACAGTTCTAGAAATAGACTTCCTCCCATGAGCCCAAGAGAGGACTGGGACACTGGTCAGAGGCAGCCAGAATGGCGGTGTTGTTGATGCACCCAGGTGTTGGCACCCAGTGTCGTCTCTGGAAAACTACAGGCCAATGATGAGTGCACTTACTCAGCACACCAAAATGCCAACATCTGAATGCACTGACGGTTTAGTCATGTCACAGAGTGTCTTAATAAGACAGACAAGAAGGCTACTTTAGAGTTAGAGAACTATACATAGTGAATGGAAATGACAGATCTAAATAGCAAAGCAATACCCATGGTAATGAATGGTGTCTCCTGCAGGAGAGAACATGCCTTCCAAAAGAACAGATTGTTAAAGGACTGGGTCAAACGTTTGACTCTGAAACAGGCCTAGGACATAAAGCCACTGTGTGTTGCCTTTAGACATACTTATCAAACCTATTTTCAGCACGTGTTTTCTGGAGTCACTGCTGTACAATGTGAGCTTTTTTACAGTACACTCATGCACAAGCTAGCCGAATATTCTTTTCACTACGGGGCAGCACAGTTTTAACACAAATACAAATTTGTGTATCAAATTTCACCACATGCTGGTTGTAGCCCATTCGCCTGGTTACCCTTCTAAAGGGTAATACTTCAGAGTTATACTTCAGTGTCATACTTCAGTTTCACTGGAGCAGAAATTGGCTGCATGAGACACAAACAAGCACCTACGGTCAGTGCCAGTTGTGAGTCTACCAGTGTTTAAATAATGACCACTACAGTGGCCTGCTAGTGGCTGTGTTACATTCTCTTATGAGTAAACCTCATCTTGACGGTTTTGCCCGAGTGGACAGCTTTAAAGTCAGTTTTAAAACCGCTGGAGGATGCACTGCAGTGCCCATAGCAGGCCACTAGCGGGCCACCTGGGAGGCCCAATCTTTAGACCTGTGTGTGGAGGCTGTCCTTGTACAGAGGTGTTGTGCTTGGACTGGATGACCGCAGTGTAACGCCTGATCTTTAGACCTGTGTGTGGAGGCTATCCTTGTACAGAGGTGTTGTGCTTGGACTGGATGATGGCAGTGTAAGGCCTGATCTTTAGACCTGTGTGTGGAGGCTATCCTTGTACAGAGGTGTTGTGCTTGGACTGGATGATGGCAGTGTAAGGCCTGATCTTTAGACCCGTGTGTGGAGGCTGTCCTTGTACAGAGGTGTTGTGCTTGGACTGGATGATGGCAATGTAAGGCCTGATCTTTAGACCCGTGTGTGGAAGCTATCCTTGTACAGAGGTGTTGTGCTTGGACTGGATGATGGCAGTGTAAGGCCTGATCTTTAGACCTGTGTGTGGAGGCTATCCTTGTACAGAGGTGTTGTGCTTGGACTGGATGATGGCAGTGTAAGGCCTGATCTTTAGACCTGTGTGTGGAGGCTGTCCTTGCACAGAGGTGTTGTGCTTGGACTGGATGATGGCAGTGTAAGGCCTGATCTTTAGACCTGTGTGTGGAGGCTGTCCTTGCACAGAGGTGTTGTGCTTGGACTGGATGATGGCAATGTAAGGCCTGATCTTTAGACCCGTGTGTGGAAGCTATCCTTGTACAGAGGTGTTGTGCTTGGACTGGATGACCGCAGTGTAACGCCTGGCCAGCGGTCACAAGAAGTCTCTGCAAACTGCACACACCTCCAAGGCTATTAGCCTGCGGAGGCCCAGCGGCTGAAAGGTTTGATGAAATGCAGACGTCAACATGAGAGCAGAATTTAGCATCTCTCCCCGCAAATCCCCTGCAACTAATGAAGGGACGGCACTGTCTGTTGTTCCGCAAGCTTGTAAAACGGCAAATGAAAATATCGACTGCTTCCATAGCTGCTATTTTCATTCAGCCCTTCAGACTCTAAATGGTTTGGCATCGACTTTGCTGACTGATCCTAGACTGGCATCCAAAAACAATCGCTCCCATCTTCCTCTTTGGGGCGAGGCTACCGGCTACAGACAACACAGCACACAACTTAGGAAGACCAGAGAGAAAAAAGAAGCTGGGGAAACATAAAGGTGAATAAAATCTTATTTTTACTTGCTGGACATAGACAAGAAATTCAGCCACTTTGTGATATTTTTTCTTTTGAACCAAAGTTCAATGTTGCGATGAAGCGGACTAAATAAAACATCATTTCACTGAGCATGTGCATGTCAGGACCCTCCAGCTCACTGCATGTGACACTGAGCTGCCTGCATCTTCTGCAAGATGAAACCCTACAGTATCCCCACCCAAAATCTTTACGGAGTGAACTGGAGGACGTACACACGTGGTCTTTCACTCCGATGCTAAAGCAGAACGGGCTACAGAGCTCCCCCGTGTCAGCATGCAGCAGGCTACTGTGCAATCACACTGTCAAATCAGCGGGGTAGCTGGCTCAGAGAGGCAAGAATTGAGCAATCAATATTTCCTGACAGGTAATTAAGGCTCCGCTGTCAACATCAGGACTCGACTGTAGGCTTTAGTACATTGTCAGACAACTGAATGCAAAAGCACAAACCCCAGAATGACATTGCTCCAGGGCAGACAGCTTTTTTATGTTGTTAAAATCCAGTGCTTTAAAATCAGCATTATATTACCTGTCACTTCTGAACAGAGAGAGGGAGGGAGAAAAACAAAAACACAAATAATGCACTTGTATGGTGGGTGGAAGAGATCTGAATGGATGTTGATGGGAGGAACCAGGAGTGAAGCCTGTTGACTATACAGGGGGAGAACCCAGTAGCAGAGAGATGCAGCATGATAGGTACAACATCTCTTACAATAGTGGCTTTAAAGGGAAGGTGACAGGTTCGAATGGAGATGATCCAG
This sequence comes from Conger conger, assembly GCF_963514075.1. Lineage (NCBI taxonomy): Eukaryota > Metazoa > Chordata > Actinopteri > Anguilliformes > Congridae > Conger > Conger conger. Next base: position 25,474,039 of record NC_083769.1, read on the forward strand.
AAGCTAATAAAGCAGGGTGATTGGAGGGGAGTGGGTGCTGGATGGACACCTGTCAGGTGTTCTCCATCGTCTCATCTTTTCCAAGCACCTTTTCCTCCCTTATCTCCTATAGTAGTAATCCCAAAATCCATCTGCCACCCCCCACCCATCTTGTCAAAAATTAATATGCCATGACGTTTATCCCTGCTGAAAAAAACTCAAGCTAGGTTTTGAAACAGCTGGTAGCTGGTTGACCAATTCAGACCAGCTCCCAGCTCAACATGGTTTAGCTGGTTGACCAGGTCAGACCAGCTCCCAGGTTGACATGAATTGACCAGCTCAAGCTATGTTTTGAAACAGCTGGTAGCTGGTGACCAGCTCATACCAGCCAGACCAGCTTATGACCAGCTTGACCAGCTCTATTTACAAGGTCGGAAACCTTGTTGTAAGCTGCACTGCTTGGTGTGCACTTGCAGAAGTCATTGATGCAGCAGAGATACAAGGGGGGTTGTGTGTTCAACAACAAAAAAACAGCAGGAATGCAGAAAGGCATTGTGAGGGCAAGCCACTCTGCACAGCAGTTTATCATTTTCACCTCATACACTCAAAAGTTCTGCCTGTCCTGGTTAACACAATTGCTTATGTTATTCAGGCACTTTGCAGGGAAGATACTTTTGGGGAAACAGTGTAAGAAAGCAGCAGTTAGCATTCATGAATCACGGCATCAGCTCCCCCGCCCCCGCCCTGCCCCCTCACCCCCCCCCAAGAGGTGCAGAGTTATCGAGCGCAGCAAAAACAGCACACTTGTGAATTTGTCCATATGCTGTACCACAGGCCGCCAATCCCCACGATGCACAGAAATCACTTTATCGAGAAGCCTATTAAAGCAATTTGAGCAAACGAGCGCATTTGTATCTGGTGCAACCCTGGGGCTCGACTCGAGCCTTTTCTGCCATTTGCTTTCAGTGACAGTCGTAAACGATATGCCATGCTTCACTGTTCATCCTGACGACAGAAACGCAGCAGGATGACTAAATAACAAAAGCGGATTTTTTTCAGGTCAAATCTCTCCTGCCAGAAATGTACATTTTTGTGAGCCGTTTGAATGGCTGGCACGAAACCCACCAGTTTTACCATTTTCTTAGCGTCAATTTATATTTTTATGCACATACAGGGTGGCAATTACTGCTGTAACAAACTTATATTTATACAGCTACAGTGAATGACATGATCCTCTCTCCTGGCCACACACTAATTACGCTTATTGACTGCTGTTTTAGCAAAATGGTTTAAAGATACTAATTATAACAGAGGGCAACACAGCAATTAGAGCCAAAGTGTGAGCCAGATATATTTAGCTGTTTCCTGGCACACAAGGTGATATAAAGTGAATGGGCTACAGTGTAGGCTGAAGGGGGCTGGAATCTTATCTGGTATATACTGCACTGCTAATCACACTGACTGTGTTCTACTGGTCTGTATGTTGATCTCTGCAAGTGATGTTGAGAAAGTCTGTCAGTCTGTGCTGGTGGAGGTGGGGGAAGGGAAGTATCCATTTGACATGAATGCCAGTCCAATGCTGACTATTTTAACTCAAAACTGAATCAACTCCAACAGCAACCCACCTCCCTGCTGTGAACACCAGCTATACCAGCTACCAGCTGTTTCAAAACATAGCTTGAGCTGGTCAAACCATGTCAAGCTGGGAGCTGGTCTGAACTAGTCAACCAGCTAAACCATGTCGAGCTGGGAGCTGGTTTGAACTGGTCAACCAGCTACCAGCTGTTTCAAAACCTAGCTTGAGCTGTTTTATTTCCACCAGGGCGCCACTGTTACACTGAGAACTATTTCAGTGAAGGAAAATGTTGAACTGCTGCCATGGAGACCAATACGTTCAGGTTGGCTAACACACAGCACACATAGTTTGACATTTTGACTTATACTGCTAAACAGACGGAATAGAATTTGAACCACAGTTCAAAAAGACAGGGCAAAAATCTTGAGACCGCGCCCTAAACTGCAAGTAGCAATATGATGAGAATAACATGAGCAGACCAATCCTGGGCACATGATGGTCAGCACTCCAGGCTTCCAATGAGCATGCTATATAAAAAAAATACCCACTTTGAAAAGGATTCTTCTGAAAAGAAATTTGTCATCTGAAGGATATGATCTCTCAAGGCACAGAATCTCCATTGCTGAACAGGGCCATCTGTCCTGCACTTGACGGATAGAGAACACTACCCCCTGCTGACATTCCCACATCAGGTTCTGCGGCAATCTCCCTATGCCGGCAAATCTCTAATATAAGTACAAAATTCAGCCCTGCTTAGCTTCAGTCATTTGACAGAAAAGTTAGAAGTTCAAAAGTGAAGAGCACCAATCGGCGTCTCTCGGTAGAGCTTATTTATTTCTCATTTAAAGGATAAATAAAAATGGGGACATCTCCCGTCTCCTCTCCAGATGAAGCATACTATGCAAATGAAAAGCGACTTCTTTATAAAATCATCTTCCCATATACTCTCTCATGGGGGGAGTATTGTGTTCACTGATGAGTTCCCATATACTCTCTCATGGGGGGAGTATTGTGTTCACTGATGAGTTCCCATATACTCTCTCATGGGGGGAGTATTGTGTTCACTGATGAGTTCCCATATATTCTCTCATGGGGTGAGTATTGTGTTCACTGATGAGTTCCCATATACTCTCTCATGGGGGGAGTTTTGTGTTCACTGATGAGTTCCCATATACTCTCTCATGGGGGGAGTATTGTGTTCACTGATGAGTTCCCATATACTCTCTCATGGGGGGAGTATTGTGTTCACTAATGCTGTCATCGTGGCTTCATCTCGGAAAGAATTAAGCCAAATCTTCCAAATGAAATACTTTGTCATTCCCCCTCCTTTTTTTCCACTGGATTCCTTGAAGTGTTTGGTTTTTCCATTACTAAGCAAAATAGGAGCATTTCCTTTCATTTAGAGCAATCCCCAAAGCTGGTGCTAGCCTGCAGGAATGTAAACACAGCGGTCTGTAAACAAGTCCCTTTCTTTTCCTCTGGAACGAACGCGGCCACTGCGGCCCGTTTCACGGCATCCCTTCCCCTGCCCAATGACACAGAAACACAGCCCAAGCTGAACCGCAGGCCCGGTTATTGGGCCCCGGAGAGCGGGGAAAGATAAGGAAACACAATGCTGCGCTTTCTGTCCGTCCTGGGCCAGGCCGAAGCCCTGCAGACCATCCTGGATCACACATCGCCAATCGGTGACTCACACAACCAAACAAATAGAGGTTGTGGGGGGGGGGGGGGGTGGATTAATGATCTAACGCTTGGCCCAGCTGCCTGCTCCTTGGAGGAGCCGGAGGTCCAATTGCCTGGGAGTCCGAGGTCGACGCTCCCCTAAAATGGGCTCAGGGAGGACCCCTGGGGGCCCCTAGATCAGTGCACCATCGACTGTGTCCCCACTCCCCTAACCGCGCACCGTCAGCGCTTCCCCATCTGCCCAGAACAAAGGGCACGACCGGCTCCGTCCCAGCCAAGCTCAGGGGAAAATTATTACAAGCCTCATTTGAAGCACGCTGTTTACATTACGCTGCGATGAAGAAATGGCTTCTAAGAGCTCTGTGGGTCAGCGAGGGTGTGTGTGTGTGTGTGTGTCGAGGGGGGGATAGGGATGGGAGGGAGTAGGTGGGTGGGATCAAGGCACATTATTTGTGTGTATGATGTTGGGTTTGGCAGGGTGCAAGCAGGGAGGGAGGGGGGCATTCTACTGTGCATTTCCAGTTTGTGTTCCGATAGGGCTAGAATGGCCCGCCTCTTCCCCTCCCCCCTTGCCGTGGCCTGATTAGGACTTCTCAGGACTGTGAAAGCACGTTGATGGTCAGGTATGGCGTGTGCATCCAGACTGGCCCCCCATACCTATCTCACCTCAACGGGCGGACTCAGACCAGACCAGCCGCTGTTAGCTGAGCCAGAAATTCCACACCTTCATCAAAATCTACAATAAAGCCGCATCACTTTTGCATCTCGCATCTGAAAGATTAAAATAGCTGCGCAGTTCTCTTGCCCATTTCCAGCTTGGGTTTTCAGACACAGTTTGCTCTGATTACCGTGGGCGATGTTTTCCTAATGAGGCAGAGTAAAAACAAGCCCCTTTGAACAAACAGGGGGCCTTGCCGCTCTTGAGCTCCAAACTCAACAAGAAAAAACAAAAGCACCAAGAGGCAGACTGATTCAGCACACATTCAATGAATCCATCAATGCCTTCAAAAGCAGACCCCTTGCCTGGGCCATTTTGTAGACCAATAGAGAGAATAATATTAGTAACCAAGAGGAGTTCAGCTTCTAAGAAAAAGAATGCCTGATTGATGAATTCTAAATTTGTAGTTCTGGAGAAAGCAGTGATTGGGAAGTGGGGGTGGGGGAGGGATAGCTGGGCGATGAAAACAGAATGTTTTCACTGCCATTCCTCAGCACGAAGGGGCCTGCGTGACCAGCCGTCTTCACCACTGAAGAATCTCAGTCAGGGAGTGGCATGTTATCGGAAAGACGTCCAGGATTTTACAAGTGTCTGTAAACACCCGTGTCAGCTGCCCAGGGCCACGCCATGCCATTTACAATGGTCTTGTGGCTTATTGATGGGACGTCAAACTGCCCAACTACCTCCACAGCAACTGAAAACAATGAAAGCATAATGGACAGAGAGCCAGACAGGCAGGGAAGCACACTGCCAAAGGGATCATGTTTATGAGCACCACAGTATTCATATTTGATATTTGAGGAATTTTCTACTGAGTCTTCTATCCTCATGCAGAAAGCCAAGAATTCTGAGCTGACATTATTAATCTTTCTATTGCTCAAAAATAAAACAACTAAATAACTCAGCTCTGTCAGAACTAATAAGTAAGTTAATTCCACACAATATTCTACTTGTTGCATGGGCGTTCTGCAGGTGCATGACTTGATGGAAAACTAATCTAATTAGATCTGTCGTTAAGTGACAATAGGATTCAACCATAATATTAGTTATTGAAATTGAAATTCACAATTACAGACTGCAGCATTAGAAACTGTATAAACCTACTTATAAGCCTACTTTAGGCTCTTATTTTGAAATATTTTGCCTCTTTGTAGACAGGATGTGTTGAATATAGGTGAGCAACCATGAAAGGTGGGCACTGATTTTATTAGCCAATCAAAACTCCTGCGCAGAGAGCATTCATGGCATCTTGGATGGCAACAATTTCCATTAACCTAGGATTATGTCTGGTTTGTGGAAACAACATTGACACAGGTGAAAGAAAGGAGCACGTACAATAACCCCATGGATATACAGGCCAGAACAAATTCTGATCGTATCGTACAATATAATAATATATATTTTCAGACAGTGTTGATAAGCAGCTCATGGACGTGGCCTGAAAAACAAGACCTTTTCTGCTTCCGGGGAACAGAAAGTGCACAAGATCAACAGATGAAAAGAACAACAACGTGGCAATTTATCATCACCACGGATGTGACTGCACTTCAAAATACTGCTTGTCACAAAAAAACCCAAACAATAAATCAGAGGAGTGGCACGACATTAAACTAGAAAAGTAAAACACAGGAAATCCTTGATTCAGGTCAACAGGCTTAACAGGAGCATCGAGATTTGAGGAGTACAAACAGTTTAAAAAAGTGATAAGATACATCCAACTTTGCGCCATGGTGACTACAACATAACTCTGAGCTCACAATGTGCATCGGGTATCTGCCATAATGGTTACCTTCAGATAACCGCAAACAGAGAAGCACTTTTACTTAAGCCCGCTTCTAGACATAAATCCTGCAAGCAAATCACCGTAATGGCTCAATAAACACTGTTAGTGAGACTTGCCTGGAGCAACACATTAAGTACAGCAATATATGAAGAAGAGGGTGTGACAGAAAAACGGAGAGCACAGCATGCAGTATCCTCAATACAATATCGCTATTCACTATTATGGGGAAATGTCCTACGAGAAGCAATGCCTTTCACAAAAACTGATTGCTGCCCTGCTACATTCTGTAGCAAGCAAACTGCTTTGTGTCTGAAAACATATTTTACCCACAGTTCCAACAATGCCCGGCATCCTGCTGCATGTCGCAGCCCTGTTCTCGCCCCCCCACTAACCAGAGAAAAGGAAATATGATAGGGAGCATTTAGAAAAGAGATGACTCTATTTGAATCTCTACCTTTGCCCATCCAAAAAAGTGCTACCGTACACAGTAAACTTAGTGCTTTTCATTTTTTGAAAATATTCATCCTTTATGCACAACATTGTACAAACAGGGGGCTTCAACAAAGTAAAAATTGCAATGACAGTAAACAAGAACTGAAGCCTTATTTCTTTCAACAATTTCATGTTTTGAAACCCTGGACATAGGACATTGGTTCACACACTGACAGATATGAGCAGAGAATGATACTCATGGGGATGTTTTGAAGAGGATGCAGCACTGGACAAAACAAAGCCGATCAAAGCCCCTCGTTATTCTGTCCCTTCATCACGGCGACCTAGCCGACAATCAGGGCACAACAGGGCCGGGGCGTGAGCGGCTGGTTCTGAGACATAACCGAGGCTTTTGACATCTACAAAAGACCTCTTATCGAGTGAAAGGGGAAAAAAAAGAGGGACAAGGCAAAGGAAACTGAAAAAGTGGGGGAGGGGGCGGGATGGAAGAAGGTTGGGATGTTGGCAAAAAACGCCCCCCCCCCCCCCCCTCTTTGTGGAAAGTCCGACTTCCAGGTACACGTCCTGATGCCGTGGCCCCATTTGTCAGTGTTTTCTCAGCCCCTCCGTTCCCACACCCACCCCTACCCTGGGCTGCCCCGCCCGAGCCTCCTGGAGCCAGGCCTTCAGCCAGGGGAGCATAGGTTACACCAACACAGCCACTGCGACATGTCATTTTGCCTCAGCCCGTTGCCGTGGTGCTGCAGCTCCGCCGCTCCCGAGAGACAGCGCTCGCCCAGCCGCACCCACGAGACGCCTCACACGCTCCTCCGCCTTCATCACCTTCACTGACCGTTCCAACCGCTCGATCCTCCAAACACAAATTAAGCTGATGCAGGAAGAAGAAGCTTGTCGGAAGCATCTGTGTTTAAACAAATATTGACCATGCAAACTACTCCTTAATCTCGGTCATTGTCATTGTCAGCGCGTCCTCCTCCCTCTCCCCCAAACCGGTTCTTAAACGTGACAGAATGCTGGTACACTTTTGGACCTGGTTCTGACCATGTCAGAAGATTCCTCCCTCTGCATCTCTCCAGTCTGCTTCCCCATGCTGCCTTCTCAGCATAGCCTGTCCATACCATACAGTCTGCATACAGTCTGCTGCCTGGCTACCTGACGTCTCGTCAAGTCCACACAAAGGTCTGTGAGGCACAAGCAACAGTTTAAATCAGACACTGGCGATAATTCTTGTGTAACAATTGGGGTTCTGCTTCAAACCTGTCTTTTGACCCACGCTTACTCCCCTGTGCAGTACTGTTCCCTTAAGCAAAGCCATCATACGCTTCCATTAGACAGAGCAAGCTGTCAATCAATCTTCGTCCATACTGTCTATAGGTCAGATGCACACATTCACAAAGGCCCTGTGACATTTGATGAAATTGCTGGAACTGAGTGAGGGGGGGCACTATTTCAGCACTGCAGATTGCCAAGTGTCTGACAGAGCTAAAATGTGCCCTCTGGTAAAGCCAGCACACCGTGGCTTAGCAGGACACAGAGGGCAGGTATACAGCTGGTCATACTGATGTCACATCACTCATTAACAGGTGCACGTCACTATAAAACAATGTGGTTAACTACGCCCCGGACGACAAAACTTCCATACCCAATGTTGCAGAAAATTGAAAAAGGGAGTTCTAATTGCAAAATGTAAATATTGGGTTTTCCCACAAGTAGAAGCAGACCACCCAGGGTGCAAAATAGTCATTTTTCCCCCCCTTCGCTCCTTGTTGATGGCCCGGGTAATGTCTTTTTGTGTGTCTGTGTGTGAAGCACCGCTGAACATGCCATCCTGAAAGTACCCACATAGACTTAAATACAGAAACACTTTTACCTCTTCGTTTTTAACTGAAAGCATGTGCCCTAATAAAATAAAATAAAAACTCCTGTAAGTGGCCACACAATAGTTGAATCAATGCATTATTGTTATTATCTCCTAAGGAGCAGACCCCAATTGCTACTTACAAGGCTACAAGTCAGGAGCACCACATTTCCGAACATCAGAATAGAACTGTATGTATAACTTGTGCTTATTATTGTACACACTTCCCACACAGACAACAATGACAAGTAAGTAGATACAAGTGTCACAGTAAACTGTAAATTACTTTGAACTGTGGTGACAAATACAGTTTAATGGACATGCCTTACGTCGATTATCCTTTTTTCAGCACCGAAATTCTGTGTTTCTTTTGTCTTTCAGGGTGTGACAATTATGGCACAAATACTCCTACAATACATGTGAGTAACTCTTCGGTTGTATTTGGACCAGTGAATAAACAGGTGGGAGACTGTACTTAGATATTTTATTTTAAACTGCTGCAAAGTGAAATACCTGTGGGAGATGTTTGATGCAGCTATAGTTGAAAAGGGTAGCGCAGTAGGGATCGCGCCGGCGCAAGTTCTCACTGCGGGTGACACGGCCAACATTTTAAAATCAACTTCTTTATTCAGGTGCTGGATCAGGCGTTACACGTTCGGATTGCGCAATCATGAGCTTGTCTTGTAGTTAAATGCAAAACAATTTGTAAAGTGATTGTTTTGCATAACGGTTTAGTGTTTTATCTTCCTCTTTTTTAATTACAAAAAGTCAATGAAAACAGCGTACCTGTGAAATTCCATTAAATGCTCTATCAACCATAAAAATAAATTAGATGAATGCACGGTTCCCTTTAAAAGTTCGTTTCAGGAACTGTGCTGCCATAAACTTTGTGGAGTTTGTAATTCGGTTTTTATCCGTCTTTTCATCGGCTACGACTGTTACAAATTACATATTCATTACTTCAAAACAAACAAACAAAAAGCATTATTTACAAGACATTGGAAAATAATTCGCGTTTCTCTTACTTCTGCGCAGAAGAATTGTGAACCGGATTTAAACACGTTGAAGACATCAACCTATATTTGTCACAAATTTAAGAATCATAACAGAACCAAAATAATTATCTAAAGAAAAAAACTTACCTTGAGAGGATTTGCTTCCCAAAGCGCGAGCTGGCTGTTGGACAAAGGCAACCAGGCAGAAACCTACTAATCCAATGCTAGCGCGCATTATAACGTGCGTATACATATTACATACATAGATTAAAATACTCTCTATGCAGGGCGTTAAGATATAGCAAGCGAACGATATCTTTTGAGGGCTCAGAAATAAGAGTGAATATTCCTCTCTTCTTTTAATCCCTACTCGGGGCTGAGTGTTCTTCTCCTTTATTTTGCCTATTTTGTTTCAAATGCTCGGGTACTGAGAGGTGCCCGTCTGTGTGCAGCACTGGAGACAGAGTTCTGTGATCATGTTCGACCTCAACCAATTTCAATATATGAGAGAGAGTGAGAGAGAAAGAGAGAGAGGGAGAGAGAGAGAGAGAAGACGAGAAGAGGAAGGGGGAGGAGAGATGAAGATCCACGCATTTCTCCAGCCCTTGCTCTCGCTCTCCCTCTCTCTTTCTCCAACTACTTGCAAGGATTTCTTTTTCTGCAGGAATTTACAATCAGCTGCTGGTTGGACCGTAGTGGGGGTAACCATGGAAACGGCTTCCGTGGGCGAGAGGTCAGACTCTGGGACCATGTGCAATCAATGGATCAGCTCGAGCTGCGCCCAATGTCCAGACCAAACAAACGTTACGGCCAGTACACTTTTCCTGAAGAATGGAGAGGGAAATATGAAAAAGTAAGCTTTTTAAAATACACGGGAAAATAAAGTTCAAGACCCATTCATTTCAAGTTGGGAAATCGAGTATTTTAAAGGCCAACAGCCTTAAACGAGTAATAGTGGAGTTATTGTCAACTAGGAGTCCTTCATAAAAATTTCAAGAAGATACTGAGAAGATACTGCGTGCCAGCACCAAATAAAATATGCATTTATATTGCATAAGCACCGAAGATGTGCCTCACATCTCAATTACGCTACGTAGCTCTTTAAGACCAATAGTCTTATAGAACCAATCAAGTGATGCTTCGATACCCATGATAACGGTATTGCAGGTTACTCGGTATTAAAATGCTGCATTTAAATTCGAATTTTAGAGTCTGACTAATTAACACAGTATCACACTATTTCACGGTGACGTAAGTTACACTCTAAAACGTTTGCTATAGTTTCTATTCTAGTCCTGCAGTGCTAAATAATCACTTATATCGCCGCAAACCAGATGTTACATTTTACTGGCATAATTTGCACGTAAAAAAGCAAAGAAAGAAGTTGTAATGGTGCCTCGGAAACGTGACAGCTACGCGACCTTCCATGCAAGGAGCACAACAGAGCAGAAAAAAGCATCCTAATTATCGCAGCTCCCTCATGTATATCTGTCACTTCGGGGGAAAAGGAGAAAATACGCCTAACTATGCTGTAAGGAATTAATCATGCGTGAATGCAGTAATTAAAGTCTGGCTCCGCTCTGCGTTTACTGTAGGAAGCGCTTAAATACAATCCTTTAGGTAGCCTTTCATTTTAAGCCTTCCTTTCTTTCATTTCTTCTATATTTGCTTCTGCATGTTACTCACTGCACTGGGTTCCCAAAATCCCGCAAAAAAAGAACTGACTTCTGAAAACATATTTCCACACACAGGCACACATACACACAAAAATGCACACAGTAAAATGTCCAGTGTTCATTCAACTCTACCGGAGTACATATGAGTCAAATAGGAACCATATGCTCTCGGTAAGAGATGATTTAACAATTGAACACTGAATATTTTACTGTGTAGAGGTGTGCAGAATGGGGCCACTACACTGGGTTTGCCCCCTACTTATACTGTTCCTGCCATAGTGAGAGCCTACTGCTGCTGACAGCTTAGCCACAAACACAGTAGTCCCGAGAATACACCTTTTCCTGACCTGCAATAGAGCGGCAGACTCCCACCAAAGAGTGATTTATTGCTACTGTTCCTCTGTAGTTATCAATTTATGTACACACGTCGCTTATTTGCTCAGGAGGCGCCAGACTGTCAGGGAATATTTATTTCACTTTTGCAGACTTGGTTCGCTCCTGGTCTCTTGTTCATCACAAAGTCATAAAAGGGTTGGAGAAAAGAAAATGCAAACAAGCATTAGGCTGCTCCTGTGATTCACTGTGGATGCTTTTCAGGTTGAATAAAGGCAAGCCCGTCAAAGGAGCAGTTTGCATTGGCTGCCCATTCTCACTGGCATTCAATCCTCTTTCTTCCTCCATGCCAGGGGCCTCATTGTGCTTTATCTCATGTAATTTTGCAATTTGTAAGCTGGCCGGAGGAGCAGCTCACAGCGCCAATGAATCACGCATCGTGTGCAAACTGCACCATGGGAAATAACATGATCTCTATGTCACATCCTCAAAACACAGAGGCTTCTGACTCACTCAGTTATATATTTTTCAATCTTATAAAATATGACTGTACTTGGGGACCTGGAAGAATGTAATTATTTGGAAGTAACAGTATTAAAGTGTCTAGTATTATTTATATTTATTTGTTTAACAATTTGTTTTAACAATATTCTTTGCTCCCAAGTGGCACAGTCAGTTACCCTACTGCCAAGCCTCATAGTCCTACAGCTTGTTCAGTCTTGGGCCATGTGAATAGCTGACTATGATTAGGAGCTAACAGCAGAAGCCACAGCTTCAGCCCATCAGGGCAGGGTGGGCTAATGTCCCCCAGAGTCTATTCCAAGGCACCTACAGGTCAGGTAACAACATTATTCCAGATGTTATCTGTTAATCTGTTGTACTTTTCCGCCTACCCTGTATAACCTGAGATTCTTATTTCCAACATAAGACCCAATCTATTGTAGTATGATTTTGTTCAAACTGGGCCTTTTGGTAAGTGTAGTGTTTGCAATTAAGATGAAATTAATCATTTAATGCAACTTTTAAAAGTCTGTATCCATCTCTAAGTGACTGAAGGGTTTGTTTAATGCTTGAAACTTGAGATCAGGACAGTGAAAGAGCATAGCTTCTTCTGGCTTGTTTTTAATCCCTGCCAGAACTGTAGATATCTTTGAGGAGCTTGAAATTCTATGTGACACTTGGGTGGTAAAAATTCTCAGCTTTAGCGTCATCTAAATTCTCATCAGAATCAGCAGTTTTGTGCGTCGTTCAAACGAATAGATTTGAAGTACAACACCGCAATGCTGTATGTACATAGGTCAGGATGACTACAGTACGTCTCCGAAGTGAATCACTTAATGCATACCAGATATAACATGGATAATGATGATTAACTCAGAAATGTACACACTGAAAACAATGTGTATTGTTGCAGCAGCCAGTTCAAATGACTCATCATAATTAACCCCTTGAAATCACCCGGAAATGAAGGAAATGAGTTATGAGTAATTACAGTACTTGTAATTAGGGACGGGGGAAATTTTGTATGAAGTGTGTGTTTGGCAGACCCCTCAAAACAATGTATTGCAAATAAGCTAAAAATAAATAATGTGCCTCACAACCAACAGTTTGAAAGCATCTGCGAAGCACAGCTCAGGCACAGCAAACAGAAAGCTGTTGGAGCTGGTTGAGTCAGAGGGCAGCATTAACACTTAGTTCATTAAGTAAAAAGATATGTGCATGTTCGCAGGGATCACATGGTGCACAAATATAGCCATTTTACATTAATGAAAGCAAGCGCTGCCTAGCAATGTTTTATTTATGACCGTTGCTATGAAAGACTTCAGTCACAGAGTAAGAGCAGAAAGAAAGTAAAGGAGACAGCAGAGAGAGAGAGCAAGAGACAGACAGATTAAGAGAGCCAGAGAGAGAGAGCCAGTGAAAGAAAGCAAAAAAAACAAGCAACAGCCAGAGGAAGAGAGAGAGAGAGACTCTCAATGCACCGATGCATTTGACCTTCTGTGTGCCATGGGGTCAAGGGGTCATGACCTTCCAGCGTTGTGGTTTCAGGGGTTGTGCAAGTGAAAGGCAAGGGGAGAATTAACCCTTTGAGGCCCATTTTAAGGGTTGTTCATTTTGCAGAAGAGTGTAGTGCACGTGAGTGCACATATAACTAAATTCGATGTCTTGATTTTAATGGCCCTGATACCTCAGTAAACTGAAAAACACCTTGTTGCTAAACCTACCAGTGCCACAGACCTTACGACTACAGAAACAACACAAATACTGTGACTACAGTTACAAGAAACAGCTCAGCCTTTTTTTAAATGCCTTTTAAAAAGGTCTCAATAGGCTAGCAATTCATAAATTATGCAAGAAACATTTCATTTTATAGGACAGTGTTGTTTTATGTAATTTTATCCAAAGAAAAAAAAAGCATTCCAACTACTATTCATGCTATGTTTATTCCACATTTCAAACTTGACGAGAGGTATGGAATGCGTCCATGAGATGAAAAATACAAAAGTGTGAGTGATGATCGGTGGTGTATTTCAGATGATCAGATGGGTACAAGATTTTACTGTTTCAACCTGTTTCCTGGGGATTTTCCGCAGCCACGCCAAGGTTTTTCAGCACTGAGTCATGTAAGACTAAGGCACGAATTACTCTTTTTGGAAAAGACACGCCTGATAAACTGCCATGTCGGCTCACAATGAACATAAGCCCTTCACTTATTTTCCAACAAAAAAATCAAGGCAAGTTATCTACTTGCTTAGCAGGCAGCCTAAATACACAATATTACATTGATTCTGTTTATGTTGTTTACATTTAAAATATTTATTACAGCACCATCTTTGCTGGAGCAACTGGAGTCTCAGTAACTTGCTCAAGGGCAAAAATGTGCTCTGCTCTCACAGCTATGATTCAAACCCTAAGCCATCTGGCCAGGGTTCCAGTGCTTCGAACTATTACCACAAACAAACCTCCCATACCACAGAGGATACATGTACTTCCTCTGAAGGAACTGACTCCACATCCCAGATAACAGATTTTCTTTTAATGTCGGGCATTACAGTCAATGTAGGGGGAGAAGTGTTTCAAAATAATTTTCAAAATGCACATTTCTGTGCTTGCTGGACTCCAGCCTATTGAGTGTATTCTAGCCATCTGCAAAGAGGAGCTCTCCAGTGGGGGGAGCAGTGCGTGATTAATTAAAGATGCTAAGGGTGAGCGGCCGACCTCGCCCCCAATCCTGGCAGCCTGGTCTCCCTCTCTCCCTCCGTGCTATAGGGGCCAGAGTGTTTGGGTTCAGACGCAGCTGGGGGTTTGTCAACACCGCCCTGCCCACAGACTGCCGTGTCAGCGAGGCCCGCTAACGCTGGCTCCAGGAATTCCACAGGCCTGCGCTCAGAGGCCCTGCCATCTTAGGGGGGATGCATTCAGCCCCTGTCCTGGAGCCTCCTCCGAGCCAGTCGCTGAACGGAGAGAGGTCTGCGTGCACACTGCTCCACACAGCTACCGCAATGTCCACACCATCTGCACACTCATGGAAAGGACTGAAGTTAGCAGAAAGGAACCGATTCCTTTCTACCTCAATTCAACCTGCAGTTCTAAACACTATGATAAATATAAAATATTATATATTTATATAATGTGTTTCGTAGACAAAAAAAATAAAGTGGCCAGGAGAGCAGGGCTTTTGAGGAGTGAGGGGGTCAAACAAGGTCACATACTTGAAAAGAGAGAGGGACTACACACCACTCTAGGCTATGGGTGATGGGGGCTTGTTTTAGAATCCAGAGAAAGTACGTATGAGCTGGTATCTTATCAAGAGAAATCCGAGTGGAGGCGGTGTCTGGCAGGACAGATGGCATCTAGAGTGGCCCGTGTGCTTGTGCCTGATGTGGCGGCCCTTGCTCCTGCCTTCTCTAAGTGCTCAGCAGATAGACGGGGCTGATAGAAGCAGGTGGCATAGAGGCTCATGGCACACTTCTGCACCCTGGCACAGCAGATTCAAAAATACGGGTCGGGATGCACTGATTGGATGTGAGGGGGAGATGGGGTGGAAAAAACACAAAATCACTGCATTTCGCCTTTATCATTAACATTCAAATCCATGACACTGGCTACAGTACATGCATTTATGTTGACAAATGGTCATTTTCATACAATGGCTTGGCTATAGCAAATACTCAATTCTGATTGGCTGGGAGGTGTGCAAAATTTCTCTATATATTTGGCCGGCTATGAAGGAGTGCCAGCAAAAGTTGAATCACTGTTCTAGACGAATTTGCATCAAAGGTCAGCCACATGAAGAGAGAGAGCACACCCAAGCCGACACAAAAACAGGTAATGAAAAGTCTTCGCCCTTCCCCCCCACAGGTAGTTCCAAAAATGTATTTCCAAACTAAAACAAGAAAAAACAAAACAAAACACAGTGACAGCTTTTCAGCTCATCGTTATTTTAGCTGACCAGCTTCTTCCCTGTGCACAAACAAAACTCCAAAACAGACTTGTTTTCTGCTTCAGCTCCGTACTGAGGAGGAACAAACCTTGTGCTAGTTAGTTAACATAACCCAGTGTGTGTGTTCTCTCCACCAGTGGATGTAGCTGAGACAAATCCTCCTCTCCACTGGACTGAACACCACACACATTTCACATATGGGATGTGTCCACCCACTGCCAACTCAAGCATAGTCTGCTTGATGTCCATGAATGACTAGTCTAGTTACAGCTTTTTATAGTTTAACCTGCTTTGAATATAATGTAATGCAATAGTTGGCTAGAAGCTATCTGTGATAACAAAGCATACTGTGAGACCATTTCGACCTAAAACCAAACTAAATTTCAATATTAGACAAAGTGACGCAAACCTGGAATAAAGTTATCTTTGGACTAGAAAGACACATTCATTGCTAAGTGGTATAGAGTTTGTAATAGAATAGCATATTTTGAAATGTTTTCATTTCAATAATGTTTTTCTGGTAAGGCATTGTATGAGATAATGACCTCGGGGCTGGGCAATATGCAATTTGAATGCCCTTGGCGTCACTTGAAGCAATTTACTACCTTTGCATTGGGCTTTCAAACTGTGTAATTCTCAGCCCCTGGGTCATTATCCCTTACTTATTTCAGATTTTACCATATCATCGGTTACATTTTAACAAGAGGGGGTTCAGTCAGTCATTAAGTGAGTGCTGAGGTCAAGTGTGAGAAGCCCTACTCTCAGACACAAGGGCAGGCATGCCCCATGTATTTCATTAAGACGTGCCCCAATGGTTCCAGTGGCAGGTGTTGCACTAGAGTTATGGATAATGAGACACAGTGGCATTAATGGTCTGTGGTCAGTGGGTGAGAGTCTTTTAATTCTCACGTTTCAGAGACTTAGGCCTTTTGACACAGTTGGCTGAACATCTCTCACCGCGCGGTTTCAAAGGGCAGCAGTTCATGCCACATCCAAGCCAACGACTATATATGCAAGCCAGAATTCACACCTGGCATTTCATTTCCTGAACTCTTTTTTTCTTGGCAGTGCGAAATATGAAACATCACCTTTAATAGGGATGAAAACTGTGACAAAGTCCCTCATTTGTGATACAGTGTGTCGCGCTATTCACTGCATGCCAGCTGCGCACAGTCTTTGGCTGGTGCAGCAATTGATTACAGTAGATGATTACACATACATTTTAGAGGCCCATTGAAAGGAGGAGAGATGGTAAATAAGCTAACAGGCTGATCAGACTGTCTGAGGACACCTATCTCTCTTGCAACAGCACAGATCATTGAGTCACGGGGGGGTTAGTGGGTGGGGTTGGGGGGAGTCCCATGACCTCACTGTCTAGCCACAAGGTATTTACACATACCCTGCCAGGACTACACCGTGATTATTCATTTCAAAGTATGAGGGCATCTGATGCACTAGGGTTTAATGGTTTAACAGGGTGTGTCAATGGCTAATACACGGCATGAAATGTACAGCATATATTGACTAGGGTGGCTCAGAAAAGAGTAGCTTGAAAAAAACGGTCTACATTTCATGTATTGCACTCTTTATTGCATGTATTGCACTCTAAATATCTTTAGTCTTGTGTATAGTTTAAGTGACTGTCAGTGGGGCTGGGGGGGGCGGGGTGGAAATATGAAACTGTGTTGAAGGCAAGGAGCTTTGCGAGACCATTGTGTTCCATCAAAACACACCATTTTTCCACACGGTCGGTCTGAGCAAGTCTTTTGTCTGGGCCCCGCGGCTCGTCTCTGCCTCAGGAGTGCTTTTCTTGCAAGGCGATGAAAACGGGCCATGCTGAGTTCCCCAGGTCACCCCGGGTCGATGTTTTCACTTTTTGAGGCTGCAAGACAAATTGGTCATTGTTACCCAAAGTGTCAGACGGTGAGTCAGGGCTGGAGCAGAGGGTCTTACACCAGATGGGGGGGAGGTTAAGCGACAGGAAGAACACAAAATTGAGAACCTCAAAGGGTAAAAGACAAATATCGAGAGCCATTTCAATCCTTAACAATACTGGCTGTGGAGGTTTGCCTGCGTGCATACACGTGTGAGTGTGTGAGAAAGAAAAAGAAAGCAAGACACACAGAGACAGACTGCATGAAAAGAGAGAAAGCATCTGCATAATATTTCCTTTATTGATTTAAATACGACTCTTCACTGGTTCTATACTAAGCAGCCAACAGAGCTGCCTTTCTGCCAAGAATAATGGAACTGGACTTGTTTTCACCGTAGCCTTAATAAACTTTTGTCAGGCATCCAGACTGTGCAAAGGGACATTTCCTTTATTTTCACAGCCCAAACTACCAACTCTTTTTACTAACTTACTAATTAATGATCCCATTGAGCACATCTACCGAAAACTGCACTAAACATCAGCCGAGATTCATTTATTTCCCCAATTCTCTTATCCCCAGTAAATTGTGCAAATATAATTGAATTCTTCCTTCTGTCGTCAAACTAGGCATTCAAACCAAAAACCTAATTCAATTTATCTAACTATTTCAGCCTTCCCCTAACTATCAGCATTCTTTCTTCCAGAAATGAGGATTTTGAATGTTTATTCACTTTTCGCTTTCATTATTGGATGATTATGACCACATCCCATCATATATTTAGCAACAATGGCAATAAATAAATACATCTTAATTCAATCCATTCCATATGCAGAATAATCCCCTTTAAAGTCGTAAATCCAATTTGCTCATTGTGTGCATCATAGCTTTGGGTTATGAAAGAGGACAGGCACTTTCTTTGGGTTTTATAATCTGATATTTTGCCCGAACTGAGACTAACCCTCCCTTGAAAAGGTCTGCTGACAGATGGCAGCCAAACACCCAAAACGCCTTTGGCATCTTAAAACCACCTCACAAGAGCCTTGTTTGCATCTTCCACACCAAGACTGATATTACATGGTATTATGCACAGACATGCTGAAACAATGTCCTGGGCACTAAGTCTTATTACCTTAAACACCATACCTTAAATTTACCGTATATAGATCAAGACTCAGGAACTAAGGAAGCAAGTCAATGCACCTGACTAATCAGCTGAGAAGCCAACTGTCCAATTACTTTTGGTCCCCTAAAATAGGGGGACTATGCATAAAAAAGGGATTTAATTCCTACACTTATAACCCGATATGGATGTAAATACTTTCAAATTAAAGATGACAGTCTCCACTTACCCTCATATTCATTGCTTAATTTCAAATCCAGTGACTGCATTGTATGTATATACACACGGAGAGAGAGTGAGAGAGAGAGAGAGAGAGAGAGAGAGAGAGAGAGATTCCCTGTTTCCTACTTCTCATCAGGTGATAAAGCAGCCTGCCAATCTCTAGGATGTTATGAGAAGTATAATGTACCTGGGTCAATTACATTTGTTTTGGATTCAAATACTCCTCTGTGATTGAGCCAACCAAGAGATCCAGAAGGTGGGGTTTGCACATTTTCAAAGTATTTCATAGGTTACAAAGAAACCACAAAGCTCAGTAAATTGTTGTATTTCAATCCGAAACAATTACGTAATTGACCAAGGCTTGAGAAGTGGCAGTGAATGATGTATGCACTTGGATATATTGGCCCATGTTTGTGGGACCTGTGCTGAACATTACAATATCTTTATCTCTTGGTAAGCGCTGCATTAGTTACATCAGAGATCTGGCTTGGGGCCAGCATCAAAGTGGCTTCATCCTTACAACTGAACTAAACACATCCCCAAGCAACACTGCCTATATTTCCCAACATTTCAATGAGGAAAATCTGATGGGAAAAGCCACAGAACCTCTCTGCCTTTAGGGGCGCATGCTACAAATACTTTCAACACACTACATGACCAATGTTTGTTCAGAAAATGTATTAAGAACATAAGGGACAATAAACAATACATTAAGTACATGTTTTTTATTTTGCTCGAGTATTATCTAGTAGGCTATGTAGTATAGCGTCACCACGTATGTGTATTGAAACTAGCTGTTTGATCATTTGTTTGGAAAACGGTCCTCTTAAATGTGTTGTAAACGGCAACCTATTTGTGCCCCTTTAATTTTGTTTTTGCAGCAAAAATATGTTATCATTGAATATTAACTACTTGTTCAGTCGTAAGATATCAACGCAACTTTTCTTGATAACAGTGTGCAGGGTTGCCTTTTCCACCACCTTTTCCAAATTCAAGTCGCGCACAGGTCTCATTGCGAAGCAGCGCTCACACTTTCAGAACAAACCTGGACTTCCCTCTGGTGGCCGTTGAGAGAAGTCACAGGGTTTGAATTGTAGAGGTTTTAAATAATTTTTTCAGGATGCACAAAAGCAATGTGAATTAATCTGATTGAGAGCGACTGACGTCCATGAAAACAATGTAAAAACAACAGCGATTCGTAGAATGTTAAACCGAATAGATCACACCCAGCAGGCACAAGACAATGCGATTATTTTAGGGCATGGTGCGACTACAGTACAGAATGGTATGCACGTAGGTGCATATCGTTCTGTTGAGAAATTTAATAGAACAGTCATTTTAGGTGTAACATGTCACACCCTAATTGCACAAGAGCACTACCAAATCACCAATGCTTACATAATGGTTAAGCTGATTGTGATAGCACTGAAGGTTAGTGTAAAGTTGACGAAAGTATTAATTCACAGAAGCTGTCACATCCCTTCAAGTTTATCTTGCTCCTATGCGTCTCTGAAAATGTCAGAAATGCAAAAAAAAGATTGGCAGCATACCTACATGTCAGAAACATTATTCATACCTCTCTTTATTGTTCCAGGAATTGCTTTGACAAAACTGCCCTGTAGCAGCAGCATTGCTGGTGGTATTTAACATGGCATCACCCGGAGCACGACCACTGTTTTTTTTTTTTTGTAATAATTTTTTTCCAATTTTTCCCTTTTTTCTCCAAATGTGGTAACCAATTACACCCTACTGTTACCCACTGCTACTCGCCGTTACCTCCTGCGACCCACTGTGCACCACGTGTGCTTTCTTCCTCAAGCTGACTCACATCCCTCTTCCTCCTTTTCCCATCCATATGACACAAGTCATGACATTCCAGAAAGCCCCTGTACACCAGAGCTGTGTGGCTGTCACACCCTTCACTTTAGCGCACTAAATTATAGACACTTAAGTCATCGATGAGCATTACATTACATTGGGGTAAAAGTATGGCTAATAAACAGAAATACTGAAAACATAATTTTTTTAGAAAAATTGAAAGGTGTCACAATTCATTCAATTGTTGATGCTAAACAATTTGTTTAAACTGGTTTGAAGCAACATTATTCTGAAAAATTACTTCTGATGTTGTTTCGGTATTTAATGTAACACAAACTTTGAGCAGTGTCACAGTATTAAACATGATGGCACGACGGAAGGAGCTCTCTGTTATTTTCATCTACATGAACCAATATTACATGAAATAAATACTTGAATAGTTCTTGGTTTCTGATTTATCTTAATTGTGTTAAGTGTATAATCATCACTGCACACTACTGTACATGGCTAGCCATACTTCAAGTGATCTGAATTAGGTCAGCTGATGTTCATCACTAGCCAGTTTGCAAGTGGTGTAGGCCTACATTTGTACAGGGTTTGAATGCTCTGAATGTTTGAATACAGACTGCCACCTGATGGACTGGCAGGCTATTCATGCTGAAATATGGCATAGCCCAGGGTAGGTTATTAGTTGGTCGCAGTTGACTGTTGTTAGTTAAAGCTGGTTTCATGTCGAACAAACTGGTAGACCAGTTAAATTTACATGCTGACAATGAAATGGTCATGCTGGTAGATCACCATAGTCATGTTAGACCAGCTGGTCGCATTCTGGTCATCAGCATAACCATCTTCACCAATCCACGTTCTGTGGCCCCGTCCCACTCACCCCAGAGCTGGCCAACTCAATGGTGGCTTCAACACATCATAAGAGATTCAGGTCTAGGCATCGTCTGAGCAGTGCAATTCTGTACAGTTATACCTGGCCTGCTTTCCAAGGCCAGACCATTCTGTCCTTTAAAGCAACCAACGCTGCAGTGAAATGGAAAGAAGAGCGGATAGGAATAAAGCATCAAAAGCAGAAAGCAAGCGATGCACACGACTTTATGATCAGAAAGGTTGCCGCCATGGCGACGCGGAAATTCATTGCGTTGCCAAGACGGGTAATATAGAAGGCTGACTTGGGAAAGCAGAATGCTTTGACCTTTTAAGAATGATAATATTGTTTGTCCTTGCTTGGCAACTGAAAAAGAGGGATTATGTGCACTAATAAAGCATTATTTGTTCTGTATTGAATTGTATTGAGTCATAACTTAATTAGGAAAGATGCTGAAATCATTATTCAGTGCCAAACTGGCCCCACAGCAAAACACTTTTGCAGTCTCACAGAAATAATAGCAGGCATATGTGCCCATATATACCATACTACATAAGATACACATACATTATACAGTATCCTTATATTGTGTATATGATGTATTGCATATACTAGTATCCTTGTAAAGACAATGCATTTTTTTTGTTGAGGGATGCAGTTTTGAACACCAGCTATTTAACTTACTATTTAAAGCAAAGCCTTTCAATGTACTGGAATATCAACTCTATGAATGAGGTTTCAGAATTCCTTCCAAATAATGCTGTGGTCTGTGGTCGCCCTGTTTGAGGGAGTCACCAAAGCAATTAAATGAGCTCCATTGACGCATCGAACAGGTTCAACTGGTTTTGCTGTCACATCAGATAAGCCAGTTGGTGCATCAGTTGGGAAAACTATTGTGACCTCATCCTGTTGACAGAACACAAAAGTCCCTCATACAGGAACTCCTTCAGCTCTGAGAGGAAGCGAGGTGGGCAGGAGCTGAGTGTCAGGAACAAGCACAGAACACACATAACTTGTCCTTCCAGAGACAATCACTTGACAATCACTTGACATGTATGCCGTCCTTTTAGGTTAGTTCCTAATCCACGGGTTCCCATGCATTTCTATGGAGCGGGAAAGTGCAGAGATATGATGTACCCCTGGTGACACAGTTTCTCTTCTCTGTTCAAAACCTTGTGAACACTCCAGGACTACAGAGATATGCAGGGCTGCCAATGTTATGGTTATTCACCTGCTCAAATGTATTTAAGTAACACAAATTACACACTGAAGGAAATGACCAGGACATATGTTGTGTATAGTACCATTTGTATATTAGGCAGCAGTCCACCTAAATAAATATTAGCCAAATGGAGTTCATTGGACAGAACACAGAAAGGAATGTACCCACTTGTTATCCATTAACAGAACCTTTCATTTCCTTGGAAAGCATTCTTTGAATTCTCAAACAATGATTGAGTAACTACAATTAGGAGACAGTTTGTGTAATAAAATGACCGTGTACCTCATGCTTCACATTGTGCATCCCTGTAGGATTTCATTCTGGCTCAATTGCCTGAAACATACATAGTCATAAAGCACACCTGTACCATACTTCTGTGAAGCATGCACTGTGTAGTACAGCGTAGAATACATGTAATGCTATCATGGACCGTGGGGATGCAAATCAGGGTCGCGTTTTCGATCTCTTTAGCATTGTGTAATAAGCATGCCTCTCTAGGTACATCACTGTGAACCTAGACTGCTTTATAAATGTACAATTCCTTATGATCGTAACTGGATTTCATCACACACCATACAGCACATAGAATAAATGAAGGCAAGATAGCCAAGATACTTTTTGAAACAAAGCTCTTCGCCACAGCAAACCAGATGTAAATGCACCTCCTGATAATCAGATTTCCTCCTGATAGCAACTACAGAGCAGTTTTTGATATCTCTGAAATTCATTGAACTTCCAGCGTATCTGATTTAAAAAGACTTCAATGGTGACGTGCAACCTGTCTTGAGGCAGACGCATTTCAGCAAAGTGGTGACCACACATCACAGATTTGTATCAACACCATTTTCTTACTAAAGCTTTTCTTCGTGGTGGAATTTAAGACCTTTTGAAGAAGCGCCTCTGCTGTTTAGCTCCACAGGGCTGAGGCGCCATCATCACTGGTTCATACCCGCTCACAGTCACCTGCTGGGACATGCTTCATGTGCACCGCCATACCAAGGCATGCCAGGAAAGCACAGGTGCAGAACAGGTGGATCAACACTTAATGAAATTCAACACATGATTTACCTTTGGAAACACTCCCGGGGCTGAACAGAGTGTGCAGCAAACCAATAGCCCTCAAGCAAATTTTAAAAAATATCATAATATCCGTCTTCAAATCACCCACCCCAAAAAGCTCTGGAATTGCATAATAGAGTGAGTGAAATGCAGTGAGAGAAATGAGGCAAAAAAAAAACAATTAGAAGGTTCAAATTTAACTGACGGCAGGGGAAACAGGGAACCCCTGCATTTTAGTTCAAGGGCTGAGTTTGATTGCCACTCATTCTCGCTTGCGGCTTCTCTCAACCTCTCATCTGTCTCCATCCCTGCAGAGCCAGAGGCCTGATTTTCCAACCGCAATTTGGTTCCGCAGCACAGACGGCAACTGTATCAGTGCTGGGATTTGAAAATAGAGGTGCAAACTGACAAAATAAAAATAAAATCATCTGTGGTCAGACACAGGAATGAAAACCTCCTTGCTCTAACCGTTTCACTCAATAAACAAGCTGCCGATGCCAAGGAAGTGAAGGAATATTTAATATTGCTCCTCAGAGACGTGTAGAGAGATTAACAGAGATCCATTGTGCTGAATTCATGTTGGAGCCCCTCACTGCCAGTTCTCCAGGAGAAGTGAAGCGGTACAGTATGATGGCGTCTGTGTTATGGGAGAGAGCAGCTGAAGGACAGATAAGGCATTGATGTGCCAGTGACTCATTGGCTGGGGAGTTCTATAGCTCTTTGTTTAGAACCCTTGAAAATGATTGGCATGTCCATTCTAAGGAAACAAATAATGACATTTTGGCTGTGCCTGAGACAACCTTAACCTCTGAATGGATTTTGATTACAGTGATCGATTACCCAAAAGACTGAGTCACACCAGCCATACAATGTCAATTAGGAATGAGGAGTGCAAGCAACTATCATCTCAGTAACGAGGCTGGACCCCACTGAGCACACAGGGAATAATTGCAGCCAACCCTTTTACATATGCACAGAAAGATTTTGAAAAAGCATTTCCAAGACACATTACAAGAAACTAAGATGGAGTCAATGCTCCTTCTTGATACTGTTTATTTAGAAAATTTTAAATGTATAATTTGATTGTACAAATATACTAAAATTCATGGTAGTTATAAAGACGAAAATGCTATACATACTTTACATTCTTCTACATCTCAGATAGTATGCGTCGTGCATTGAAGGCAGTCTTACAGACAGCGTCAGCGTGCTATGAAAGCAAAAGGCACCTTTTCCTGTACATTTACATACTGTATGTCCTCTTATCTCTCCAACCACTGCATGAATGATCTTCTGTGGCAGTTCCAGCAGTAGCGATGTGGATAGGGAGTCACAGCACACCCATCTCTCAGGATGTCCATATGGCTGGGGCTCAGTTTGGGGAGGGGGTGTTGTCCTGTGCTGGGGGGTCAGTCCTTGAGCAGGCCCAGCTTGCGCAGGGCTTCACGGCGATCCTCGCCAGACTTGCTGCGGGGCGTGATCAGCACACTGATGCCCTGGGAGCGTGGGAGCTTTTGGGAGCTGCTGTCATTCCTCTGCCTGATACTATCCCCAACCTCGGGGGACTTGGCTATGGCAGTGACAGGGGCAGCTGTGTGTGGAGCGTCACCATGAATGGCTCTGAAGTCCTTTCCGTTTCCCAGGGAGGCTGGGCGAGGCCGGCTGTTGCGTAGCTGGGTGAGGGAGTCCTCAACAGGGGTTTTGGGTGGGTCCTCATCCTGGCCAGGGCTGGTGGAAGTCTGGCTCATGGACCGGTAACTGAGGCCCGAACCGCGCTCAAGAGTGGCAGATTTTTCTGTGGAAACGGGGCGGGATCGGTGAGTGAAGGCAGGGAGGTCACTCCTCGAGCGCTCTCGATACTCTCCAAGGACTTTGGGCACCAGGGCCTCCATGGCTGGGGGCAGGATGGGCGAGGACTGGCATTTAGGCCGTGTCTGAGGCGGGTCACTCTCGGGCAGGTCTGGGGAGACCGGACATGCTGGAGAAGGGGAGGGCTCCCAGGACCTCCGGAAGTTGGGAGAGTACTGGGTGGGGCTGAAAGTGGGACTCAAATCAGCCTCCTCATCCTTCAGCAGGCCCAGTTTTCGGAGGGCCTCCATATGCACCCTCTGGGGGTCCATTAGGATCCTATCATTGGGTGACGTACAGGAGGAGCCAGTGATTGGGTCTGGGCTGGACACTGGACTTGAAATGGAAACTTTGTGGGTCTTTAGGATGATGTTGGAAGGGAGGCGCTTTGGCTTGGGGGCTACAGCAGGTGGGGAGTGCTTTGGTTCGTCAAATTCATGAAGGGATGCAGGCAGAGCCTCATAAGGAGAAGGAGTGTTGTTTTCGTAGTAGGATTGGTCACTATCAGTCGCAGTGGGTGACTTAGCCTCGTCCTTTGACGCGGTCCTCTTGAGAAGCTGCTGCACAATATCTGACTGGGACATTGGCCTAGGCGTCGGTGTGCTGCCTTCAGAGAGGTCCACCTGAGCATCTGGCTCATCCCTGAAGTCTGTTGGAGGAGGGATCACCAGCAGGTTACCTTCAAAGGGGATCCCCTGGCACGGGTCAATGTCCGGGCTGATGTTAATGGGCTGGTGGACCAGGTCAACCTTGTCTGGTGGAAGGTCGGTCAGGTAGGTGGAGGTGGCTAGTAAGCGGTCAATGTCTGCTCCCACATCTACCCCAGCTTTGGGCAGAACCAGGGGAGTGGGGACTAGGTAGCTGGGTTTGTGGTCCTTGACTGTCTCCATCATGGGGTCATTGTAAGAATACATTGACACATCTGCAACACAACCATCCAAAAATTACTCAATCTGGTACATAATGTTTTACATTTGTTTCAAGTTAAAAAATACTTGACACAGAAGCCAATATGCAGTACAATCTCCCCAATGTTCCCCCTGCGTAGAAGGGTGTGACAGGGAAGCTGGGGTAAGAAGTGCCCAGCCCGATGTACCTTCCATCCTGCTCGGGCCGTCTGTCTGGTGGTCCATCTTCGAGCCCAAGCTGCCAAGCACAGGAAGACGGTCCTCCGGCTCATCGGTGGAAAGGCCGCTGTCCTCCTCGGCCTCCAGGGACTCTATGGTCTCCTCCAGGAACATCAGGCATGCCCGCTCCTCAGGCGAGAGGTACTCCAGACTATCATCACTCTATAACAGACACACAGGCGTGCACACACAGATTCATACACACGCACGCACCAAAAAGCCGAGTATACTACACTCCCATGGGTAGAATACAGGTCTTGTATTGTCGATTAGACAATGTGATTTAAAGTTATTTAATAAGGCATTTTGACATTCATTTAATGAATGAGCTTATGTGCACATCATTGTAGACATTGATTGATGCAGAAAATAAATGACTGGGGCCGAATGACTCTCAGAGCCACACCACTAATCTAGGATCAGTTCTGCATTTAGGTGATGGACAAGGAATTGAAAAGTAACAGTGGTAGCTACTGGCTGTCACAGGCCATAATTATAAACTGGCTGGTCTAAAATGGGTGTGGCCAAAACAGACACTAGTTACACACTGCTGAGCAGGCGTGCACAACATGGGCCGATCTGTTTCAAGATTTTGTGCCATCTTAATGGTAAATGGCAGGCATTTATATAGCGCCTTTATCCAAAGCGCTGTACAATTGATGCTTCTCCATTCACCCATTCATACACACACTCACACACCGACGGCGATTGGCTGCCATGCAAGGCCCCGACCAGCTCATCAGGAGCATTTGGGGGTTAGGTGTCTTGCACAGGGACACTTCGACACCACCCGGGCGGGGGATCGAACCGGCAACCCTCCGACTGCCAGACGACTGCTCTTACTGCCTGAGCCATGTCGCCCCTCTGGTCTTAATTATTTAATTGACTCAATCATATCTTATCTGACATGTGCATGAGCTCCAGGTACAGCTTCAGACTGCAAGGGTATCCTAATGATTTTACTGTGCTCAAATACAGGCTTGAAGAAGGGTAATATATAGAGCTGTCAGCAAATTAAAAACAAGGCAATTGGTTGGAACAAAAACCAGTTTGCAGACCGACCAGTACTTTTTTAAAATCAGTTGATGCTGAAAGGTTTGGTATCTTTAAAATGGACTGGCACTCTATTCAACCCACTGAAGCCATTTACCAAAACACTGACTGTTCCAGTGAATACACTGAAATGTGATTTTTCCAGCCTCATATCAGCCTAATACTAATGTGACAGGTTTGCAGTTTATGCTGCATCCTTCTTCATTTTTCTGCACATATTTTCATTCTGATGATGAAGATTGTGAAAGGTGTATGGTATTACCAGTATATGTCTAGTTACTGGATAGCCCACAGTTCGCGAAAAACATGGAAAAGAAAAAAGTTAATCGAAGTTAATCGTTATGAACATTGTATTGCTACTGTAAAAAAGGTTGCTAGTTACTTGCTCGTAGCCTAATGTAACGGATATATTTTATTATTATGAGTTGGAAACGTAATCTATTAGCATATGATCACAATATAGATGTCCTAACAAAATGAGCTCCATATAAAACTCGTGATGACTCTGTAGCCACCAACTGGCAGAGTGCCCATTATTAAGCAATGTTGGATTTTTGGGTAGGGCTGTGCATGGGGCCGGGGGGGCTTCCATCATGCCTCACACCCACATACTGAATGTACGACAGGCTAGCTCCACCCCTGCACTCAATCCTTTGTGCAGATAAGGGGAAGTTAGCACAGTTGTGATGGAATTGTAAACCACCATTTTGAATCATAGGCCATATGCTGCAATACGGCACAGGGATTGAAGAGAAAGCCTCATATGCAGTAAATACACATATGTGAATGTGACCCAAGAAGTCGCAGACGTTTACCGTTCACAGGCCCTGATGGAAAGACAAACTTGCCCACTTCCTGATCAGAGCAGCTCTTCCCTCTAAATTACACTGTGCAGGGATTTTATTTCAGTAGAAAAGATTATCATTTGATGTCTTGAGCAACAACGAACGGACTTGTGAAATTCCTTGTAGAATATTGAAGGCTTCACTGTTGGTGCGTTCATGTTCAAAGGCTTCTCTCAACAACAAATGGATCTCTCCAGGAGATCACAGACTGATCTATGCTCTTGAACCCTGCCGTAAAAAAAATTAATTTCTTCAAGTCCAAATATCTAATAAAACCACTGCTAACACATGCCGTTTCATCAGATACTAGTTTCAAGGCCATTTTCAACATACTGAAAAAATAACTAAAGCAAAAAAGCTTTAAAAAATAATGAAAGTTTCAAAATATGAAAAAAATGTACTATAAAGAGCAATATTTGTTGTGACCACCCTTTGGCTTTAAGACTGCACCCATTCTCTTCAGCACACTGTCCTACATTTTTATAAGAAAATGGGCTGGTACAGTAGATTGTTCCAAACCTTGCCCCAGTTCTTAGGCTGTCTCTTTTGATTCTGGCTCTCCAGGCAATCCCAGACAGCCTTGATCAAAACTTGATCTGAAAAGTTACTACTTAATACGTTATTTTATCTCAAATTTGCTCTTAATTACTGACACACTAATGCAAAAAACAAAATAAATAAATATCCAAGATGGGTGCCTTAGACTTGTGCACAGTACTGTAAATTTAAACACACATGCAGATGTCATGTCACTTTGCAGACACTCAAAAGTGGAAAGCATCAGCGTTACTTTCAGGAATACAAAAGACAGATATTACCAATAGACCCAAATAGTAGAGAAATAGTAGAGAAGGCCTCTTTATAATCAGTAAGTGCAAAGGCAGTCCAACAAAACAATATGTACTACAGTAAACAAAGGCCGATACTATTACAGATAAAGAGGAAGTGTAGGGGATCACGTGGCTGTAAGTTGGCAGAGGTTGAAGATGTGGAGAGGGCAGGACTCACAGAGACAGAGTTAACGCTGACAACACTGTCGCAGCTTCCTGCACTGTCCATACTGGTCATCGATTCCATGGCAACGCCACCTGGCCACGTGTCACTCCCCGGCATCGCACAGGGGGCAGGCGGGGACGCCACTTTGAAGGCTCCTGCTGATTGGCTGAAAGCAGCAGAGAGCCTTTCTCAGAAGCAACCCTGTTGAGGAGGGAAAGGGGGGGATTTTTTACTTTACACGTGATGTACATGACAGTGCTTAGAGATCCCCAACACTAAAAGCAACTGATTGAATAAACAGAAGACCTGTTTTTCTCCACGTTGGCTGTTAATGCTTTCAGTTCCCAAACATATAGAAACCTGCAAAAATCCACAAATGTAAACTACATAGGAGAAGTTGTGGTTGGAGTCAAAGAGAAATTTGCTAAAACCATGAAACAGCACTTTCTGAGAAAATCACAGCCATTACATTTCTTTCATTGGGCATGTTTATGTTCAAACAAAGAGATAAGCGAGAAGTCTTAAATACACATTTAGCCCAACCCTGTTCCTCTGCATTTCCTGCACTTCCTTATAGGTCATTCATAGGCATAATTAATAGGCAAGATACTGCCAAATACAATTCCAAGCATCACAGCAAGAACACAGCGAAGAAGCACATTTGTAGCTGTTACCAAGATAAATGGAATAAGTGGAAGTTGTTGAATTTGCTGTATTTGCGTTAATTTGGCAATATTTGTAAATCAGTGTTAAAAGCTGAATTTTGTGCACATCTTAAATACTGTGAAAAGACTGTGTGTGTCAGGTTAAGTTCAACATTTCCAACAGTCTAGTCGGGTCTAGCAATGATCATATCATTAGAAACTACAATAAGTGCGTATATTACTACTGCACTGCTGAATGAGCGCATTTTAAACTTAATTTCAGGGCCTTATTGTAATGTGATGTAACCTTATTGCATACTGCTGTGTCCTGTATGTGACTTTGGATGACCACATCTCCTAAATACATGTAAATGTAAAAGCAGAAGGTAGAACTTTCATTATTTTGCTGTATACCTGGTTATCAATCACTGCTGTTAGGCAGACTAAATTATTGACATGAAGCAAGAGCGAGACATTTAATCAATTTTTCAACATAACCTAAGGCAAATGGCGTGTTTGACAAAAATGCTACATCAAACAACTTATTAAACCAGGCACTTTAATTAATCTCCCCTGCTCTCCATCCCTCCCCACTTCCTCCTCACTTTGGAATTTGAAAATGTAGCTGTAGGCCCAGCTCATTGCTGCAATATCCCAAGCAAGCAAGTCCTCTGAGAAGTAGAGTATGAAGTGAATTGAAGTTTCTCTTTTCCATTAGCAAGGCACAAGCAAAGCCACTCTAGCTAGCTCTGGAAGACTTGAGTGACATCACAGACAGATCGCAGACACCCAATCAAGAAAAGGTACCATAATGTGATGGTGGGGGGAGAGGGTTGGTAAGGAATAATGAGGGCTGTAGGATAACTTGCCCTGTAACATTATTTAAGTGCTTTCATAAGCTAATTGGCCACAGTAAAACATTTTTTAGACATTTGATTTGTCCAAACTTCTACGCATGGATATTTTCCACAAACAATACAAATTAACAAAAGTATTCTTTTGCTCAGGCACAGGTTTACTATAATTCCTTTTTGAAGACTGAAAGTAGCTCCCGACAGATTGAGGAACTGGGCAGAAAAAAGGACACTTTTTCTCTACCGGAAAAAAACACAAATGAAACTTCCCTGCTGTTCCTTAAATTGCATTTGCCATCCATTTGAAACAAAGTTGAAAAAAAAGGAGATGTATACTAATTTATTCTGCAGTAAAAACAGCTTTCCACAAATACATTGCACCATTGCATTGTTAATCCTTTTCAATCGCAGTACTATCAACAATTTAGGCTACTCCATCAAATCAGTTTTTCACAATTAGCCCAATCACCGAATGATGGAGACAGAGCTTACTAATAAATAAACTCAAACATGTAACCTTAACCCTTCTATTATGTTCAGATTTCATGACCGGTTTTACATTTGGGGTCAAATTGAGCACAGCAGTTGAAATAAACACACAAATATTGTAATAGACATGTAGTGTGTCGCCTTCTTATTGTCTCCCAAATTACTATTCTTTTATCCAGCAATATGAAAAATCTGTGAGAAACATCTAATATTAGAGCCTGAGGAATAGTAAGTGAAAGTTGGGCACCTGTATGGGAAAGTCCCACTAGAATCATTCACAAATAAATCTGAGGGAAAAAATAGAAATGGTTGTGTTTTCTTATATTTCACATAGTTAGAGAGGGTCAGAATAACACTGCACAACACATTTGTATGCCAATTTGGTACAGGACTTCGCATAGCTTTATGTTTTTGCATTTTTACAATTTAATCCCACCAAATTAGAAAATTAGAAATATCATACAGTATCAATATAAAAAAAAACTGGTTTTTAATAAATGTCAAACACTGTGTGGGGTCAAATTTACCCCACACATAATAGGAGGGTTAAGGACCAACCAAAGATGAATCACAGTTGATGATAATAATAATAATAATAATAATAATAATAATAATAATAATAATAATAGTTACCAACCTGTACCATATACAAAACATCAGCAAACCCCATTGTACTAAAAGCTCATAATATATACATAGCTTATTATATGTGTTGTTTATTATATGCAGCCTTTTTACTTCATTTTTATAATTTTGCAGCCCAATCATTCTGTATCTCATTGTAACTAAATGGATAGCTCCAGCCTCCATTACAATAAATGCAGTTTGCTTCAGCTTTTGACATGTCGATAGCCACAGAAGGACAACAAACTTGAGATCTGCACATCTCTGAATAACTTTTTTAATCAAAAACATTAAATATAAATGAATGCTATTAATAGAGCAAAAAGAATACTTCCAGTTAATTGCCTGGGAGTTCAGTAGAACAATCAGAAGAGCTATCACCTTCTAATAAATCTGGATTGATGCCAGCCCACCTTTCCCACAGTAAAACCTTGAAACAATGTGCAGGTCGAGACAGATCCAGGTCAGTCTCTGTGAGTGTGAATCTAATATCACATTGTGATAACATTATCTAACTGTTTCACTGAGTAAATGCTACTGTGTACTACAGAGGGGCGCGCAGGTAGATTCAGCTTCATTGTCTGCGCTCCGGGCATATGCACACTGGGGCGCATTCTGAACTTCCACTGAATGCTTCTGTAAATATACACCCACGAGGGAGGCGGGGTGCAAGGCTCACGAGCTAGGACCGCAGGAGTCCCCGATCCGTCTGTGCGCCTCGCTTCGCTGACGCTAATTAAAGCCGCATCGCACTGATGGATTTAAAAGCGAACTAGAACACAAAGGAAGCCGTAAACCCGCAGAGTGGCTATGTGTGACAGCTCTTTCGGAGCGGGCTACGCCCATCGCCAAGGTGGCTCTTAATTCACCCGAGGAATGTCGCTTTGCCTGCTCCCCTCTTTATTTTTAACGCACTGCGGTTATTCATTTAACCAATGACGTGCTCGCACATGTCAGGGGAATTGAAAACTAAGGGTAGCCATTTGTTGTCCAAGGCCGAAGTCAGCGTTTGCCACCTGTGGTGTCCCAGCAGACACCTGCATTAGCCAACTGGAACAAAGCAACAACAGGACACGATTCATATTAAACTATTTGGGGGTGACACTGTGATGTAAAGCCCCCGATCCGATTAATAGAAACGGTAGCCTATGCTTGATGCCGGAAAAAAAAAAACAGGCAGGCAATCGTCGAGTTAATCATTAAAAGACAAATAGAGGTCCATAAACTATGATGTTAAGCAACTTGCCACAGCCCATGTGCACACATACAGGTAACGATTTAAAGTGTAATGTTCAGCTTGCTTCTGCAAAGCATCCCTTTAAACTGAATGGCTGCTATGTTGCACAATAAGCCACGAGTCAATACAGAACCAATTATCGACATAATCTGCCAAATAGCTCTGAAAACTACAGCACCACCAATCCAAGCCCCGGGGACTCCTTTTCATTCCAAAAAGAGCTCGGTAAATTAGACTTGACAGAACTTTCATTTAGCATTGTTGTGCATTTGACATCATCGCAATTACTCGTTTAAAGGGTCTTTAGATAAGAACTGTGTAAGCGTAATATCTGAGTTTGTGTTTGTGCTAACAGTCAGAAGAATAGTAAAGGTCGTTTTTCCTTTTTTAAATTTATTGTACAGTTCTGCCAGTCTGTCAGTTGAATGAAACGAATAATTTTAAGGTAATTTTTAAGGTTTGATTAGTTGAATTATTTGGCACACATAAGCAACTTTGTACTTAGTTGAAGCACTGCACTCAAACTAAAATAATATTCATAAAAATATTATTTCTTAAAATAGTCTTTTAACCCCTTAAGTATCACCCTTTTTCTTGACACAAGCTTAAAGACGACATACCCAAAAAGAAAAAAGGTTACTATTCTTGAACTCCTTTGACTACAGGTATAATCCTGGTGAGCTTTTTCTGATCTATGTCTAGACAGTTTTGCAAAAAAGACATTTGGATTAAATTATGGGTCTAATGAGGTGTAAAATACTGAATTTTGCTTACTATACTACACCTTTTATCCTGAAAAGAATTGTTTGCACTCCCCCCCGCCTATCACCCTTCCCTACCTCTCTGTCCCAAACTCCCTTTCCTTGCAGCTATCCTCAGACAGCAATAGATTAGGAAGATCATTAAAAATATGTACAATAATCGCAATAATACCATCTTGTGTACAAATATATTCATTGGGGTCCATTGATTGAAGTTTTTGTCAAATACCCAACCTCAAGTCAAACACATTCCATAATTTCACATACTATTTATTATTCAAAAGCAGGCTGGCCTCTTATTTAAAACCATACTGAATAATAGTGAAATTATTTAGATGCTCACCAATAAAATAGGGTCATGTCACTGAAAATACCCTCAACGGTGTTTCCATTGTCCCACTCAGAATCACTCAGACAAGAGATTCCTTGGAAATCCTCTATTTAGACGTAGACATTGCAAGAAACATTTTTCTGTTGTAAAATGTCAACCTTTTTTGGCATAAAATCTCAACAACTGGTCTATGTGCATATTGAAAATGCTTCAGTTTCGTTATGCAGACACAAAAATGCTGTGTTGTTTTATGCAAGCCTAACAAATTATACACCGTTGGAAATGTAATGTCAGCCTTTTAGTTGTCACTTCTATAACATTCCCGTAGTTGGTTCTTTGATGAGCCAAAGTTATACAGAATTTTCTTGCACAAGGATGGGGGTAACACATTTTCTCTGCAGCTATGTTACAAATACTGGTCACAGATGGTTGTAATTGGGCTCATCGTACTTTTGTAGAAGGGGCGTACTGTAGCGTAGTGGTTAAGGTAAATGACAGGGACATGCATGGTCGGTGGTTCTAATCCCGGTGTAGCCACAATAAGATCCGCACACCCGTTGGGCCCTTGAGCAAGGCCCTTAACCCTGCATTGCTCCAGGGGAGGATTGTCTCCTGCTTAGTCTAATCAATTGTAGGTCACTCTGGATAAGAGCATCTGCCAAATGCCTATAATGTAATGTAATGTATACTGCAAAACGGACAACAATCATAATTGCTCCAGATAAATTCTAAGTAAACAATGGACATTCTATCAATGTTTTTCTGAGTTAGCACATTTGATAAACTATTATGCATTTGGTCCGCTGGACACTTGTTTTGAAAAGGACACTGACATTACCTTATGAATGGTAAAAAATGAATGGATGCAACAAAAAAAAAACTCAGCAGTGAGACAGCACAAGCTAATCTCTAAGAACATGTTTCTTTCCCACAGATTTGAGAGTAAATAACATCAACAACAACAGATCAATATTCACTTACAGTAGAGGTACTGTAGTACATCGGACTAAAAGACTCACAGAGGGTGGCGTGGTGTAGGGTGCAGATTCACAGAGCCCTGTGGCGTGGAGTCAAACCCAAAACCATGCCAGTGCTTAGGCCTACTGTGCCTGGTAGCCCTGCAGATTAATGCATAAATGGCCACTGTACCACCAAGGATGACAGAATTTCAGTCAGCAAGTTATTTCCTGCCTCTTCTATATGTGCTTGGGTATGTTCCCTTGGGTAAGACCACCTCCTTCTTGTTTATTACAAATGTATTTGCCCATTTGAAATGGAGCATTGGCTATAACATAAGTGAATGAACACATGGTTTCTTCAGGACTAGTACTGGGAAACACTACCTTAGGGGAAAAGGAGGATTAATACTACATTCAGGTTACTGCATAATTCTGGGTACCAATTAATTGGATGGGTCCTACATAAGAGCTATATATCTTCATAAGCACTAAATAAGCATTCATAAGTGCTTACGTCAATAACCGCAAATGAGAGAAGTGTATTTGGCAATAAATTCAAATAGTAAAAAAATGCGTATAAAACATGTTTTAGTAACTTTTGAATGTATAATGGGAAAGGGTGAAAAAATGCATGTACTTTCTCATTACTGAATGGCAACAAAAAGGAAATACTGAATATTTTCAGCAAACTTCATCTGTAGACAACACATTTATGAAATCAATTTTTTCTCGATATTGGCTGTTCCATCCAAGTTTGAGGCACCCAAATACATGTAAATAATACTCCAGAGATAACACCTTGGAACAAGGAGTTTCTGAAGAGCACATTGTAAATCAGGGTCACTGTAATCTCCTGGACACGTTCTGTTCACTTAAGATCACAGTTGTGCATCAATAATACAGTATTATTCTGCATTGACTATTATTTCACAAAGACCAATATGCCAGGCTCTATGCCAGATCAAGTACACTCCCTTGTAATCCACAGGTACAAGAAGTTTATCCAGGGTAACCTGTAATACTTGTATATGTCCATCCTCCACAGGTAGTGAGAGAATACCAGAATAATATGACATCATTACATTACATAATTGGCATTTGGCAGACGCTCTTATCCAGAGCAATGTACAGTTGATTAGACTAAGCAGGAGACAATCCTCCCCTGGAACAATGCAAGGTTAAGGGCCTTGCTCAACGGCCCAACGGCTGTGCGGATCTTATTGTGGCTACACCGGGATTTGAACCACCGAACTTGCGTATCCCAGTCATGTACCTTAACCACTACGCTACAAGCCGCCCCATCACCGAGATACAGTAGAATCAGCAGCACTAAACATACCCAGTTAGCTTATTTTTGCTTCTCCTTTTTCCTCCAAAGACCTATTCTGGAAAAGGAACTGCTCTAATTGTTGGATGAGTAAGGCACTGAGAGCCATATCTCCACATCACTAACTCAATTAAAGCACCTTGGACAGAATATGAAGGCATCGTTGGATCTAGACTCTAGACCACTTCTCTTCTAGGCCTGACCTCCATACTGCTTTCTATCATGAAGTATACAGTATCACACAATATTCTCAGATATCTGGCACAGCATAACTGAAATACTGTGCTTTATTTCGCTTACAACTGGGAAAGAAAACTAAGTAGTCAGTCAGGCCAGGCAGGACAAACAACATAGGTTGGCCTACTTTTGATGTAAACCATACAAGCCAACAACGCAGCCCATAAATCTGGCCTTGTGCAGTTCATGCCTCTAAACTCTTTTATCATATATAATACAATTATGAAATCATGAGATCCCTATAAATTAAGCCAGGGAATTCCTGATTTTTATCATTCAATGGCTTGATTTTAACTATTGTTTAACTAAAACACGTTTTTGGGAATTAATTTTAACATTTCTTAAAACCATCATCATGTTTATTTTTTAATTAGAATTTAAGAAATGCAGTATGATTAATATTATGCTTCCACATAGCCATCCCCTAAGAATAATAAACTCGAATAAACTCATTTGGATGTAATTAGCTATAATCTGTCATTCTAACAATAGTAACAGATACGATGGTAGTTTTATCTATGTAGTTTAGTGTTATGACCCCAACACATTAATATTTAATGGTAGGTTCACCCTGCCTGCCAGGAGATAATATTACATTAAGGGCTAGGATTTCACTCACTGGTGTGTAAAGTTTTGCCACAGCAAAACTACCGAGATTATCTGCTTGCTTAACGGGTATAGGATTCATTTTAATTAATGACAGGCCAATACAATTCAGAAACAATGACAGAAATAGGCTCAATTTCGGTTTATCACATTTTGACAAACTAGTCTGACAAACAAAAAGTCCGTTTATGAAATATGAGTTTAAATGGGTAGACTGGGGTAAAACAGTTATAATCATGATTTCACCTGTCATTCTATGATCTAGAAATATATCCCTTTCTAAAGGAGGCATTAGCCATATGCTTTTAGAACGTTACATTAACTAAATATCAGTTGATTCGACTGAATACAATTCATTGAATGTGAATATCGGACATTTACTCGCTTCAATTTTCAATTTTCAATTTTCCCTGTCCAATACTTAACAGCTTACAATTCAGAGGTTGCGATTTTGGTTAGAACGAAAATAAGTTTATCGTAAGTCTGCACAGGGGTCTCATGGGTTTGATAAAACCTTCTGCACAAATAAGTAGCCTAATAATTCTTACCTGGACGTATCTTGAACCAATAACAGGAATATATTCTGAACATGCACAACAGTCTCTACACCTGAGTAAACTAGCACGGATCGATATGTCACAATATGTAACGACAAATAGCCTAGATAAATTAGTTGGCTACAAGTTCCATATCTAGCAGCAAACTTGTCATCATACAAAATTTAATATTTATATTTATACATACTAAAAGGAACTTGCATAAATTCCCATTAATGTTCACTTCCGCAAATCCATGATTTCGATAAAGAAAACGTTAAGAAATTGTACCCAGGGAAATCAATGCGTCAACTTCTTCAACAGTGGATTTACAGTACAATGTGATTACCATAACACAGGAGATTTTCGTTTTATGGAGTAAAGACACTTAAGTCACGGCTCCCATTAGCCCACTACAACTAAAAACTTATGAAAAACCCAACTTCTTGGCAAAATACCAATTAATACGTTGACTTACCGCAATATGTCTTAGACCACTAATAGCAGGGTCAGGGTCTTTATTCCACAAAGTTATCTACCATTAGCAAACTTTCATTTGCAGTCCCAGGTTTCGTGAGGCTGAAAAATGAGCAGGTGAATACAGCAAGATCAGGCTTTCCTCTTCAGTAGAGGCACTTTTAGCCAATAAACGCACACCGGAACTGCAGTTTTCCGCAGGTGCAGCCAATGGCAAGCTCTAGCCTATTACTTGAATGTATCGATGGGATAGTTCTCACATTTCAAAATACCTGTTCTTTCTTGTGCTTGCCGATGGGTTAATATATTTTGATATGCCACATAACTAGTGTCCGACCCAAAACATTCAAGTGATTCGATCATTTAACCTGAATATGAAAAGCGTTATGTGGCTGTGCAATGCATTCACGTTAACTGATAAATACGAATAGTAAAAGAAAATTGACTAGCGCAACAAATGTAGCCGTGTTGTTGTTATTACGCAATAGGCCTATCGTACCTTTGAGGCAAAATTTTTAATGTTGACCCTGAGTTGTAGCGATAAGATCAGTCTCTTGGAGAACCTCTCTTGTCTTGATAGAACCTATGTACGTCTATCCGTCATACTTTTTTTATCACTAATAGTTCACTGTAGTTATATCGATGGTGGCATGACAGCTAATACTGTACAAATATATCCACAATCCTGAGAGAAACCCTTGATCAGTTCCCACCCCACCCCCCAAACCAAGATCCAGGTAATAAAGACCCATACAGAACCTCTGTATTTCTGCTGAGATACATGCATCTTTAAAACATAAAAATAAATATAGCAAAATAGACTCAATCGAAAATATACAATAATATAAC
Organism: Conger conger; assembly: GCF_963514075.1. Taxonomy (NCBI): domain Eukaryota; kingdom Metazoa; phylum Chordata; class Actinopteri; order Anguilliformes; family Congridae; genus Conger; species Conger conger. Next base: position 25,513,526 of record NC_083769.1, read on the forward strand.
AACAGCATATTTTTAACCCGGTTTTAATTTCCTGTGCTGGCAGGCCAAACTGAGCTATCTCCCCTACAGTTTTTGGGAGACTATAGTCACACCTTAGGTGCGGTCTAATTTGAAAACATATTGTCCTGCATGTGCAGCTGAATTACAAACTACTTCAAATTGATGGATAACTTCCGGTTCATATCCAGAAGTAAATATGACAACAATTTAGGAGTGAAAGCCCAAAGATTGTGCTTCCCCCACATGTCAGATAAAAAAAAAAAAGGAAGATAGGATCACCTACAGTAAGAGTTAACAGTATGTTGACACTCATTACGGGCAGTTAAACACGTGCAATATACATGTAAACAGGATAACAAAGACAACAAATGGTGTCTACATAAGTTAATGGGTCAAATTTTGTGAATTTCAAAGTCAGTCATCAAAATCAGAAACAAAACTGTAAAATGCCATTGGCCTTAAAGCTGATAGACAAGCCAATTATTAATTAGACTGAGCATTGTTTGCACATGCTTCAAACATGAAATCTAGTGGATAAAGTCTTAAAATCTTACTGTAACATGCCTAATACATTTAGCTCAACAAGTATTACAGCAGATAATGCACAATTGTCATGGCATGAAAAGGCCCCAAATGGATGTTAATCATTTGTGCTGCTGGAGCAAAGAGCATATTGAAACAGCAACATTTGTGTTTATACAACACATTCTTTGCATTATTCTACTGTACACATTACAACAATAGCACATAAAACCCCAAAATGAGCCATCCATTCCAGCTTTCAACTTGGTTTAGTTGAATTGGCAGTGCCGTTACACACTGCATACCCTTTAACACCTTAAATTACCTCTCTGAAATATCCTACTGAGTAAAACACAAATAAAGACTATTGGCATATACTTCCTGGTAATAATGTAAATGGTGACACAGAGCGCTAAGATTTTCCAGATACTGAAGAGTGGGTGTAACGCTGGGGATTACAGTGGGCTGCAATAATTTGAGCACCCCTGGTTTAAATGTCTGTTACAATGATTGCAAGAAAACCTGAAACGCACAGAGTGAAACATGAGGCCTCTCCGCAATGTTTAAAGCAAGATTTTCATTTCTTACTGTTTATAAGGGCCCTGTGCAAAAGTCTGGGAACCATTTTGGATTATTCTTTGATTACTGGAGACTCAGGTGATTTACTTGTTAGGGCTTCAATGAGTCAGTTGAGTATAATTCCAGGGCTGAACTTTTTATTCTGATTCTGGTTCATTTCCACCAAGAAGGAGGAGGCTACAAAAACTATCTCAATGTTTCAAACTACTTATTGCCACTGAAAATGGAAGATAAATGGAACAGTTGGAAGTCAAGGCAAGGTCTGGAAGACCAATAAATATTTCAGATAGAATGGCCTGAGACCTGGTGAGAAATGCTCAGAAGAACCCACACATAACTGCCAAAGATCTGCAAAAAAAGAGTAGCAAACACCAGGATGAAACACTGGCAGGGCCAACTGGTCCACTCTTGAAAAACGAGTAAGGAAACTAGCAAAAGCTTTGATCACAAATGTTTAGGTGGTTGTCCTGAAAAGATATGAACTCTCCAGGTGGAGCAAAATGGTCCTGTACTTCCTTTTCCAATTCTATTATGAGGTTAAGGATTAGGCAACTGTCTAATCAAGGTAAACTGGGAGTGGCCTTATACGGTTGTTTGTATTGGCATGCACTGGTCATGGATTCGATAGCATGCATCAAGCACAGCCTAAGATGATTATCAATCAGAAATGTCCTATTGATGTAAAAGATTATATCTTTAAAAAGAGTCAAATACTTTGAAGTCTGACCAGGCACGCTACTGACACACTACTATTTGGAGGTACAAAGACTGAACGTAAAGACTAGAATAACTATTATTATTGTGGAGGGAGGATGGGGCTGTTGAATTCCTCTTACATGAAGATTCCAAAGGGTGTGCATGTGTTCAGCACTACATGCTCAAAATAGATACATAATTATAGAGGCGGAAATGGAAACATGGTCACCTACCTCACCCTACAATCAGAGCACAGCTACAATGCAATGCAAATTCAATGATTATGACTCATTGCGCATAAATGTTAAACACCGGAAGAATATTTCCATTTGAATATAAGTATTTCATCGATATTATTATTTATATTTTATGAATGCAGTAAAGACAAGGTCAGTATGTTTAGGGCATTTTTTAGGGGTCAAATTATGGCTCAGTATGTTTAGGGCATTTTTTAGGGGTCAAATTATGGCTAAAATCACTCCATTTGGTAGCATGAAGTAATATGCTGACAGGATAGACGGCAGGTGCTGGGACTCATGTGACCCGCAGCTAAAACTCAGCGCTGTCCAGACCAGGCATCAGCTGCATGACTCAGTGCTCATCCTGCAGCGCTGCCCTGCTAAAAGTGAACTGGAGTGAGACTGCCAGACCACGCCCTGCCCCTCTAACAAAGCCCATGATGGCAGAAGAGTCAATTCAATGGTAGAAAAAGGGATTCTTCAAAACATCAAACACAAGGAACAATAAAAAACAAACTCGCAGTATGCGCAGGTAAATAATTCATATTCTCCACTTTAATGCAAACATTGTGCTTACGTTGGAAATGGACGTAATAATAGCATTATACCTTTCGCTCACTCAGATTCATGCGGCAGAACAATATCACTGAATGAATGGAGAACAGAACAATTGTCTAATGGTGAACAGGCAGTGATGACAGTGGCCCAGCTGTGCGTCCTGAAATAGGAATGCTGTGCCTGTTGGAAAATACACTCATTGTTCGTTTCATCGTTTTCTTTCAAGGGCACAGAATTAAAACTAATTAAAATGGTTGCCTAGAAACTAAACTTTTATATTGTATATTTTGTTTAAATGAGTCTCTTTATAACCTCCAGAACCTTATAACATCCAGAAATAATAAACACAAAGGCACTTTTACCCCTCCCTGCCACTGTGCTTTGAACAGGTCAACAACTAGTGTTTAAATGACTGCAAAACAGAGTATAATTTCAGAATATTTTATTGATGGGCCATTTTGCCCTGATTTGCACTGCACCTGTATTAATTTCCAGCAAATATAAAATAATACTCATTACAGTTATGTCCCAAGGGCAGTACAAAGCACCAGGTTATGACAACAGGGGCTTGCATTTCTCACCAAAACAAAAAAAGTGAATTGAACCCATAAACCTACCCATTCTAAAATGTCCACTACTGCAATTCTCAAAAGCAATTTTTCTGGCTATTTCCCTTTTCCAAACTATTTCAACCTTTTCCAAAGAATAATGCTCACACCTCAACAACAAAAAAACAACCATCCTCTACAGTTCACTCTTGCATAAGCAGTACATATTTGTAAGTAATCGATTCGTTTCCACCTTAAACGAACAGGTGTTCCTACAGAACTAGTGCGGTCTCTCCCGTTCAGGCTGGCGTGTGTCCATCACACATCCACTGTGTCAGCTCCGTTCGAGAATGTCCTGAGCGATACAACTCCACATCAAGTGTTTACAACAGACAGGAAAAAGCTTTATGAGGTGGGTCCTATGTATGCTCACATGATAAGGGTAGTCTGAGGATAACACATGTCAAAAGTTGAACTTGCAGCATAGTAATGAGGCAATGCATTCAGCACCAATATGCAACATATACCACATTACAGAACAACATACTTGTAAGAATCATAGGTGATCGGCCAAGAAACCAACAATGACGACGACGTTTTGCACAAAGAACGAAGCTTAATCATTTTTTTTTGTGACAGCATATTGGGAATCAAGTACAATCTGTATAGTGTCTCACATGCAACATTCATTAGCTGTGTGCAACCATCTCTGAACAGGTATCTGCACTCATATATCCATGCATTTAAAATCACCATCATTTTCATTTCATTGGCGCTACGTAACAAGCGGATGACAGTTAAATGGCATACTGTACCTGCTGCTGAACGTATTAAACTGCCCACCAAAAGATATATGCAAGCATGCATATGATGCTGATGGATCTGACACCTTGATACATAAACACTGGAATCATGGCAACCACTATGATTATAATATTGTACCTTGAAAAGGAACAAACACTGGTTTATCTAAGATCACACGTAATGATAGGCAAAAAAGCGGGAACACTGACAATAATCAACATTTAATCAAATTTCAATCAAATGTATTTCTTTGAAATGCTCCCGGTCTTTGTACTGTAACACTGGGGCTTGGGTTAAAATTTCCATTTGAAACTTCCTTGAAGGCATGAAAGGTGACGGTGCAGCTGAAAATAGAATGTTGCAATACTACAACACACTGTCCCTGTACAATAGCATACTAACAAGAAGAAAAGTACACACACTTGTAAACTGTTCGTTCCAGAACAATGGTAAAACATACTACACTGTCTAAAGTTTTTGCTCCCATTTGGCAAACAATGGGCATATTTCATCATACCATCATCCTTCCAATCTATGATGACAGAAAAATATGAATAACCAGTTCAGGGACTCCAGCAGCACTGTCAGTCTTTTGGACATACAGGAGTGAAATGAGGTACTCTTATTTGCTGCCGAGGGGAGTCACTCAGTCACTCAATCAGCCAGTCTGTCAGTGAAGGACACTAGCATTTCTAGCAAGTACAGTCTTACTATTAACTTCAGCCTAAGATATGGAAAGGCCTTAAGTTACTTACCAAATTCATTTGGCTTCCGCATTTCACATATTTTTCACCTGAGTGTTCCAACAATGAAAATTTGCCCTGTGTTGTGTGTCTTCAGCACAGCAGTCCAGCTTGTGTTGAAATGCCTTAGCATCCGGGTTAGATATGCTGCCCAACAGGTACTGTTCTGCATCAAGTCAACACATACGGTATGTGCCAAAAGTCTGCACCCTTCCACATGAGCTGTACAAAATCCATTACATGTCTGTTGCTCAAAGAAAGCCCATGACACAGAATACAGAATACTCAGCGCGGGATATAAGTGGACTAAATGCATGGGTTGCATAATTAACACCACTCTGCAAACTTTTACAAAACGATTCTGCCCCTCTATCTATTGTAATAAGATTGGATCTTATACTTCTTGTTATTTTATACTCTTAAAAGCTACAACTTATTTCACAAATGGAGACAAATGTGTACAGCTGAGGATTTCATCCATTCACTTGTGGTTTCAAAGGCTAAAATCGGTGTGTGTAAAATGAAAAAAGCACATGACCATACTGTAGTTGTGCACTTTTACTTCAGAGGGGAATTTTTGGGAGCAGCTTACACATTTGTACCCCCCTCTAAGTAGTACTAATAACAGGGTGAATGGTGACTCAAACACACGATGAGGCTGTATCAAAACATTGAGCTTATCATGCTACTGAATGCTATTTTCAAGTTTTTTTCCTTTTAAATAAAAGAATGATGTGTCTATATATGTTGCGTATTAAGCCTCTTAAGTATATTTTATCATGTGATGCATCAATAGTTTGCTGATGTGGGAGGCGAGGTAAAATTAAAGTACAGTACTAATGAAACAAAAAACATTAGTTTGTTGGCACACTGCATTGCCATGGTGATACTATTATTGCACTTGGTATTGAGAACTTTGAGCAGGATCGCTCGCTTCCATACAACTGGTACAACTGATCTTTCAGATCCATAAGGTCAGCCGTGGTACACCTGATCTTTCAGATCCATAAGGTCAGCCGTGGTACACCTGATCTTGCAGATCCATCAGGTCAGCCATGGTACAACTGATCTTTCAGATCCATCAGGTCAGCCATGGTACAACTGATCTTTCAGATCCATAAGGTCAGCCATGGTACACCTGATCTTTCAGATCCATCATGTCGCCATGGTACAACTGATCTTTCAGATCCATAAGGTCAGCCATGGTACAACTGATCTTTCAGATCCAAAAGGTCAGCCATGGTACACCTGATCTTTCAGATCCATAAGGTCAGTTATGGTACAACTGATCTTTCAGATCCATAAGGTCAGTTATGGTACAACTGATCTTTCAGATCCATTAGGTCAGCCATGGTACAACTGATCTTTCAGATCCATAAGGTCAGTTATGGTACAACTGATCTTTCAGATCCATAAGGTCAGTTATGGTACAACTGATCTTTCAGATCCATAAGGTCAGTTATGGTATAACTGATTTTTCAGATGAGCACAAACCTGAAAAACACCTCATACATAACAGGATATGACCAAGATCTTCATTCCTGGTCCTGGAGAGCCGCAGCTGTGTCAACTGTGTAACTGACTGAACAATTGAATGCAGGGTACCAGCTAGGACCAGCAGACCCTGTGACTCTCCAGGACCAGGAATAGAGATCACTTGCCTAGATGCAAAACAAAGCACAAAGGACAGCAAATGATCCAGGATACAGAATAAATATGTTATATGGGATTGTGGATGAAGCTGAAAGTGGAAACTGCAACTGTTAACACTGAAGGGTTGGTAACAGTGAGGCTGGGCAGTGGTGTCTGAAGACAACATCCAACTAGTGAATCCAAGAAGGGGTGAGGTAGAAACACACCTCTGAGTTCAGACAGAGAGGGACAGGGACGATGTGTGTGTGTGTGTGTGTGTGTGTGTGAGAGTGAGGGGGTTAGTTTGCGTGCGTGTGTGTGAGAGAGAGGTGGAGATGGTCTGTTATTTTAATGAGGGTAAAGGCCTGCTGTCACTTGCTGGCCACACTGCACACAATTAGCCTGTTGTGCTGAAGACCAAAGGTGCACAGCCAAGTGAACTTATCGAACTATTACTGAGCCTCCAGTACAGATGGACACTTTCTGTGGCAGATGACTGATGGGTCTGAATTCTATGCGTGTGTATGTGTGTGTGTGTGTGCATGTATATACGGGTGTATGTGTGCAGGTGCACATACAGCAGATGGAGTCGTAAAGGGGAAAGGGGGGGGGGGGGGGGGACCGTCACACCTCTCCAAAGTTAGTGTGCCCCGTCTCCTTGGCGTGTTCGCGGGCCTCCGCCTGCCCCACCAGGCCCGTCTGGCACACCATGCAGCGCAGCGCGAAGCGGTTGACGTCCGTGAACTGCCGCTTCCTGCGCGCCTCGTCCGCCAGCTCCAGAGCCTGCGCCAGGATGATGTCGTCGGCTGCGGGGAAGATGGTCTGGGGCGGGGCGTGGGAGCCGGGCGCCTCCCTCTGCAGGGGGTCGTAGTGGATGCCGTCGTAGATCAGCAGCACGCGCTTGCGGTACCCCGCGTCCTCCCCGAAGCGGTCCACGCGCACCGTCTGCGTGTCCACCACGCAGATCTCGCAGCGGTAGAACTTGGACAGGATGGACACCTCGATGGCCCCGCCCCAGGTGTCGTCCCGGCGAATCCAGGCGCAGTACTCCTCGTTGCTCTTGCCCAGGACCGCCTCGGAGTACGAGGCCGGGTCGCTGGCCACGATCTGGGCGATGAGGCCCCTCATCTCGGGGGCGCAGGCCGGGTCATAGACCCCGCCCTCTATGGCGTAGAACACGCTGGTGAACAGGCAGGAGTTGTCGGCGGGGACCACCCGTCGGGCCAGAGTGGGCCCGGGCTCCAGATGGGGCTTGGCCGGGGGCGCTCCAGCCCTGGGCACCGCCGCTTTGGCCTGGGGCCGCGGTTTGTTCTTCTCCTCCTCCACTATAAGGGTGTCTCCTGAAACAAGGTTAGTCAGTCAGTAAGGGAGAAAGTGGAATGTAGGCCCAGAAAGCTTGGTTTGAGTCCAGTGGAGGCTGCAGTTGTGTATAACTTGGACTGGAATCTAGGCTGAGACGACGCAAAATTGACTACATTTAATGTTAATTCCTATACTTTACTAAGCACTCAGACTGCATTAGAATTTTCAATTTTTCCCAAATTCAGCTGATTTTTGTGGCTGAACACAGATAAATAATAATCTAACTACGCAACAGATGTATATTAGACCAGCAATACAATCAATAAGTAGTAGGAAATTCCAGGTCAGAATAAATAAATATCTTATATATATACCTGTATCATATGCATGTATGGTACGTAATCACAACAGTACTATTACTATAGCTAGTACTTACTATTTATAAAATTACAGTTTGTTTTGATTGCATTGCTGTTTTTCCCAAAAATTGCAAAGGTTAATTTTTACAGCAACCACGGGGACACTTCAGATTTCAAAGGGTAATTACACTCTAGATCATTTAATGTTATGGTGTTTGTTTACCTCATTCATAGTAAACCATGCAATTATTTCAGCGTTTCTGAAATAATAATCATTTTGTAGAAAAAATCTGGTAGAAAAGCATGTTCTACTGCCCTCTAATGTTGGAAAAATACTTTCTGCATTCGACTCTGGCCCCACCCCATTCATGATGTCAGAGTAACTCTTTGGAGGTGCCACTATAGATGTCAATCAAGATGTCAACTGGGAACATTGTTGACACCCACAATTTGTCCATTTACTTTTTAACGCACATTTTCACAGTCTGAAGCCCAGCTGCTAGGGATCAGTACTACACAGAACACTCTTGGCACCTGATGCCGGCTACAGAACACTTTATGCAAACACAGCCACTCCACCCAACCCAGAACACATTTTTCTACTGTGTAGTAGGCGGAGCCAGGTTGAAACAGTGAGGGCAATGACTCTTTGCAGCAACAGTGTACTGCCTGAGCAACATGGCAGGGTGCTGAGAGTGGAAAAAGCTCACTCCTATGGAAGTTTCATTTCGTCGGGCAGCCTGTAGCCTAGCGGCTAACGTACATGACTGGTTCAAGCCCCAGTGTCCCCCCTATAAGATCCGCACCGCTGTTGGGCCCTTGAGCAAGGCCCTTAACCCCGCATTGGTGACTACACCCCCCCAGGTGTAACTCCCTCACCTGACTTGATGGGGTAGTCCTGGAGGGAGTCCCCGCTGCGGAGATCCAGGCTGGAGGGGGGGAATCCCACCATGATCTTCTGCACGTCGCAGGGAATGCCCGTCAGCTCCTCCACCTTGCTCTTTAGCTCCTCCACGCAGGACTGGAGGGTCAGGCCCTGCATCATGTGAGTCCCATTCTTGGCCTTGCAGCGCAGACGGAGCATCTTCCACCAGGCTTTCCCTTCCTGCAAGGCCCACGTACCCAAACTTACTATTAGCTACTCCATACTTTTTACATATATGCAACTATCTACTATTTTTATGGGCGCTAGCACTGGAAGAGCTGGAACCCAAATGTTAGTAATAATAATAATAATAATAATAATAGTTATGTTTTTAAACCTTTTTTTTTTATTTGGCAGAAAAATAAATGGTCACCCATACAAATCAGCTAACAATAGGCCAACACATAGGTCCCTGAATTTGTCAACTGATACTACCAATTTGACACTGAATGAGACACTGAACTTTTTCACACAAGTTTCTCAACTCCCGATGAATAACGATTGAATCAATACCATCAAATTTCACCATATTAGATTTCAGCTTTTTTTAAAATATATTGCATAATTCTGATCATGGAACTTGGTATATTACTTGAACTCCGTCTGCTATCAATGTCAAAATATGGCATATAAATCACTTCCAGTAGGCTAATTCCAGACATTTTTTTTAAAGAAAGCACGTGCTTTATCCCAATGGACTACAGTTGACAGCTATTCCTTTTGCCAACTGAGTCCAGCCGTTAATGTTTTTTGCTTTAGCTCAAAGTGTTTGGACCCTGGTAATTGCTGCTTTCTTGCATTCATTTATATGTATTTACGTGGTAGAATAATGTAATTTAAACGAAACTTAAAACTTAACACCTATTTGTTTGCAGTATGTTGAAAACCCCTGCAACCAATGTCAGTGTGCCATACTCTCATCTTGTATATACAGTAAGTTACATTATATTACTGACAAGGCAAGGCTCCCCAACAGTGTTGCTGGAGATATGCAGTCCTGTAGGTTTTAATTTAAACCCTAATTTGACACACATGATTCTAATAAGTTAATTAGCTAACGTTCGCAGCTCACGGAGATCACTAACTGTTAAATGGTGTGTGCTTTGTTGGGGTTAGAGTGAAAACCTACAGGACGGTAGATCCCCAGGAACAGGATTGGATAGCCCGCAAGTATTTGTGTGAAGTTCGATGCACGAAGCCAGTTAGCTAGCTAGCTAGCTAGTTGATTCAGACGGTGTAGTATTAGATATGCGTAAACTAGGGAGGACAACCGAAAAATGTTTTTCCGGAAATCAACATGAATATTATGATTTTAAATCTCAGTTTAACCTTAAATTAACGTGTTGTGGACAATACTTCTGCTTAGGTGGAATTTTAATGTGATGAAATGACTGTTTTTGTGGCTTTTAAGGGCTAATTTTACCAGCATTCCATCAATGTTAAATGCTGGACCCCTACGGCACTGAAAAACAGGCAGATTTCACTGACCATTCCATTGTTTTCATTTATGGAGCTCGAAAATGGTGACGCAACAATTGCTTTTACTGGTTTACTTCACGCGCTCATACATGGCAGTTGGTGGCAGTTTGAACTGTCAAAATTGTGACTGTATATTCGCTGGATACTCGGTATGTCCAGCCGTATAAGTCCAAAGTCCCTGGTTACTTTTGAATAGTTTCAATGGATTTTGACAATAGACATGTCAGACTTCAATCATGTTAACGCTCTTGAGCGTGCGTCTACGTTTAAGTAGCAAATAACCGTGTTGTATCCTTCTAACGTAATTTACATCGCAACTGAACTGTCAGGTCACGCGGAATCACCGATAGCGGCCAAGAGAAATTAATGACGATTCAGAAAATGTATAACTTTTAAAGGTTTAAAACAATCCTATGGTGGGACTTTTGCCATTTATGGACGGTGCGACAGAAATTGTCGGTGCCGTTGAACGTAATCGAATGCTTTTATTTATCGTTCGATAAGTGCCGTTAAAAAGCAAATTGTATGGCTTTGTGCTTTTCGCGTATGCTAGCTACATCACGCTAACCTCGTACAGGAACCAACAAAGGCTTAGAACACGCTAGCACTTAGTTATTGTAAGTTTGATCACCTCTACTGTGAAGTAAAAAAGTGGACAAATTACGTTTTCTGTGAGAAATGTATTGGCGAACGCACGTGCACACAGCGGTCTACATTATAAAGCTCCACTTTGCCCTCCCTAGTAAAGCAATAACACCTGATAGAAATCGAATTCACTCCAAATACAATTAACAAGCAAGCAAGGGGGTTGATTTCATGTAAACAACCGCCTCATTTCTTAGCTAGTTAACTCAATATAGCTGGCTAGCTATCTCGCTACTAGCAGGCAGAGGTTAGCTTCTGTTAGCCAACAGGTCACTGGCTGCAACACAAAGCGACTGCCCAACTGACTGTACGACTAGGAAGCCACATTGAATAGTGTTAACTTAACAATATGGCCTGACTATACTAGCTAGCTAACTCATACCAGTAGCATATTTTTACTGACTCACGAGCGGCAGCTCGAGCTCGCTAGCTGACTTACATTAATGTGAATAGAAAATGAAGCTGAGGTTAGCAATGTCATGAGTAACTAATACAGATAGCTACACGTATTCGCCTAAACATACACATTGCAAAATAATTTCTCCCTCATGGAAGTTCGTTTTATGCATTTGAGTACACTTGCTTTAATACTTTGCCAGCCCGCTGTATTTTTACCTGTATTTTCAGCAAGACCGACTCCCTTTACAACAATGAACACTTCGCCTGAGACCTGCACGCGTAAAACGTCACAAACAAACCGTCAATACACAAATGTATGACGTATGCACAATTTTCTTTTTAGGATTTGCTCGTGGCGCACATTTAGGTAATTGTGTCCTGGCCACCTCCTCAACCACCAATCGGCACTGCCTCCCACCATACAGAGAAGTCCTGTATGGTGACAGACAGCCCACTCCAGCACATTGGATATGAAATTGAACGATGAATGAGAGGTTAAAATGCAGCTTCAAGGGTATTTACATATATCCATAAACTGGATAGTGATCCATGCAGGAGTCACAATGCTTTTTATTGTCCCCCCCATTTTAGTGGACCAAAAACAATTGAATAAATTCATATAATCTTAAATAATGTTGTCATGTACACTCAGTGATCACTATGTTGGGTATATATTTAGACTTATTTTTTTAGACTTTAGGCCCTTGTCCTCTGACCTCTCTCATTAACAATGTGAAAATCCCAGAAGATCAGCAGTTTCTACTCAAATCACCCAGTCTGGCACCAACAATCATGCCATGTTAAATTCACTTAGATCACATTTATTCTCCATTCTGACATTTGGTCTGAAAAACAGATGAACCTCTTATCCATGTCTGCATGCTTTTATGCATTTAGTTGCTGCCACATAATTGGCTGACTAGATATACATTATGAGCTGGTGTACAGATCTACCCAATAAAGTGGCCACTGAGTGTAGTATTGTCATTTGTTTTTGGGGATTTCAGTCTTCAGCCTTCAGCGAAACACACTTGCAATTGGTTCAGTTTGGGTGTTGACATGGGCCAAGAAAAACATTCCATGAAATATTGTTGCATTGTCAAATGAGTTTTGAGGCATTTGGTTGGATCTGAGCAGAGGTTTCTGAGACTTCAGAATTTATCCTGCACCACGTTTAGCAGATGGTATACTTTGGATCATGAGAAGTTCCTTTTGTTGTCCAGTTTTTCTATTACTTTAGTATAAGTTCATACTTATCTTATTTTCCCATAATAGTTTGTTTCAGAACTATACAGTTTTTGACCTAATGGCCAATTCATATTTTAAGTCTCATTGCATATCTCATCCCATAGTTGAGATCATGAGATTTGTATCGAGCTATTTTTTATAGAGATGTGTAGCATTAACTGTGTGGTGACACTGTGGCTCAGTGGATAACAATGTTGCCTCACAGCTAAAATGCCCTAGGTTCAAATCCAAACTGGGTGCTTTCTGTGTGGGGTGTGGTTGCTATTTTCCAGCTCTTAATCCATCTACTAACCTTGTCCATCTCCCAGTCTCCCTCCTTCTCTAATACAATTAGATTTTGGGAGGAGTTGAGTAGGGAGGTGGAATGGTGAGGCAGTCCAGACTACACCCATACACTTATTTTCAATACAGATTATAAGTCTGACTTGAAATGTGTGTTATTATAGTTATTTACATTAGTTTGATGTGTAATGATAATCGGTGGTGATTTTGTGGCATTTCCAGGCCCATTACAGTCACTTTAACCAAAAAGTGTATTTGTTGTATGCAGTGCACATTAATGCCCATGTTCAGTTTCCACATCAATGCAAATGTGCCAGTTAGCTAATGAGCTAATTTTCATCTGTAGTCCCGAACCTGCATGCCTTTGAATATATTTTAAGTTCTGACTTAAATGTATCCAAATAATTTCCCCCCTTACTTTCATTCAGTAATTTTGGACATAAATGGGGCACAGCCTGTGAAAGCCTTTCATGCCACATTGGGATCCCAGTTTTGAGGCAGTGGAAAAAAATATGGTCTGATGAGAAGGCTTTCACTAATTGTTCAATATCTGGTTAGGTTTATTGGTGGCATGGATGGTGCAGTGGGTAGCACTGCCGCCTCACAGCAAAGAGGTCCTGGGTTCGAATCCCCGTCGGCTGGGGCCTCTCTGTGTGGAGTTTACATGTTCTCCCCGTGTTCGCGTGGGTTTCCTCCGAGTACTCCGGTTTCCACCCACAGTCCAAAGACATGTTAGGCTGATTGGAGAGTCTAAATTGCCCGTAGGTATGAATGTGTGAGTGAATGATGAGGGTGCCCTGTGATGGACTGGTGACCTGTCCAGGGTGTCCAGGGTGTATAGGGTGTATTTCGCCTAATGTATGCTGGGATAGGCTCCAGCCCCCCTGCAACCCTGTTCAGGATAAGCGGGTTAGGATAATGAATGAATGAATGAATGGTTAGGTTTATGTTTGGACCCACAATGTCTATTGCCATCCTTTTAACATGGCAGTAGATCTGTAATGGTATTTATGGCCATCTCATGGGACTCATTGGGTCCAACTTTACCATGCAAACCACTCTCCCTCATGAAGAATCATGTCCCCACATTCCAAGATGGTAATGGTCCCATAAACACAAACAAACACAACAGCAATTTCATAAACCCTGGGAAGAAGCCAAATGTGGATCAGCTCTATACATCACTGAAGCTGTATGGAAAATCTAGAGTGCAGAACACAAGAGTTGATTTGTACCTCCTTGTTATCTCAATTAATTGGAGCCTTTCCTTCTAAAAGAATGGTCCAGTATTTTTATGGGTATGAGATTATAGCAGGTTCCCAGGCAGCACCTACCTGAAGTATACAGAAAACGTTTCTGTTATTCAGCGATTATAATGTTACCCCCCTTTTACAGTAGATGGCAGCAAAATGCAGTTGATCCATCAAAATAAAGATAAGAATAACAGATGTTTCAAACTGACATTTTTAATTATAAAATTTAATAGAAAGACGGTAAGTGTAGCCAATTTGCCACATAGTCAGACAGCACAGAAACCACAAAAACATACTATACTACTTGGTACATTTTCCCCAAGTAGATAGTGGATGTCTGGCAAAAAAGATACTTTGGTTTAGTTAGCAATCTATCCTACAAACCCATATTTAGCTAACTGAACTTTCTTCACAGTATTTGTCACAAAAACAAAACACCGAGAGATTCGAGGGGTGGAAACAAGTTAAAAGTCAATATTAAAAAGGTTTTATTATAGTGTAAGGAAATGGATAGTCATGTGAACAGATGTAATAGAGCATAAATCACAACCAATATGAAATCATACAAGGAGAAGTACCTCATACCTACAGTCAAATATGCCTGTGGGCCATTGATGTTTTGGAGATGTTTTACTGCCAGTCAAGGGCACTATTTAAGATCAATGGCACAATGAATTCAACAAAGTACCAGGAAATCTTGGCAGAAAATCTGGCTTCCTCTGCTAGGAAGCTGAGACTTAGTCATAGGTAAATTGTCCAGCAGGACAACGACTCTAACATACATCAAAATCCACACAGAAATAGTTAAGTAAAAACAAAAACCATGTTCTGCAATGGCCATCTCAGTCTCCAGACATAAATTCCATGAAAAACGTAGGGTCTAAAATGAAGAGGGGGGTATTCCAAGGATATCAATGATTCTGAAAAGGTCTGTATGGAGGAACGGTCAAAAATTGTTCCCAATGTCTCTAAACTTATCCCAAATTATAGCTGTCATTGCCAGGGGTGTTTGCACAAAGTATTAAACCAGGGGGTGCCAATAATTGTGGAATTGTGGGGAAATATTTTTTTTATGTGTAAATTGACTTTGGTTGATTTCATTGGATCATTAATAAAGCACACTACTTTATGCATGCTGGGAAATAAAGCTTATGTCAATAACTATTTTTTTGTTTACAGCATTTGTTGCACATATTTATTTATAATACCTCTGGGACCTAGTCTTGTATACCATTGGATGGTATACAAAGTTGGGAGTTCTCTCTGAAAGAAGAAAGAGATAGGGATATATATTTTCAGAAGGTGCACAATTTGATGAATATGGTTACAACACATTGGATAATTAGCACTGTGATGTCAACAGTCACTGCGGACAGCAATCATAGCTTTTAGAATATGTTTTGGAATTTGCACTCTTCCTTTTTTATGTTGTAATGTAACTAGCTAGCAACTAAAATGCCTGATTTGAAAGTGCAAATGCATTATACTACATCCTGTCTTTACATTTGTACAGAGACCAAAAATCTCTGGGACAGCCTGATGCTAAGAGCAAGTACCCTAGCTAATTGCTAAAATATTGCTTCATCTTCACAATGGCACCCTCAAGAGTTTAAGACGCAAGGTGTCTTATAATTCTGCTGCTTATACACATACACTCTGTGAGCACTTTATTCAATGCTTCCCTCCCTCACCTGCTGGAGTATGACAGTTCACAGGCTAGCTTCATAAAACAAAACAAACTATGAACTGACATTTTAGCTACGTACCACATTGTGGGAGCTGGGGAATCCATTGACTTGTCCGTCCACACATAACCTGGCTTTCTCCCATCAGAAGATAACCTTCAGTGCATTGGAAAGACACGTAATCTCCGTACTTATACTGACGGTGACGTCTATTGGTCATTCTTCCAAATCGCACGGAGGGAGAAGGGCACGTAACATCTGTATGGAATAGAATTATTGCTTTAGTTTATGGTACATTTAACAATATAATGACTATAGCATAATAGATTAATTTACAATCTTAATTATTACAATCTTAATCAAGTATTTTGTTGATACTGGCACACTTGGTTACCAGGCTCCATACCAATACACTCTGGGGGAGGGGCGCTCCACGTCCCATTTTTGGTACAGTATATCTCTCTTTGGCCAATCAGCTGCCCTTGGCGACATCGGTAGTGAATGGCAGTGCTGTACACAAAGGGCCCGTCCGGGTCACCCGTCCTCTCTGCATTAACCACTTCAGGAGGGACAGCACACTTCACAGCTGGGGAGACACATACACATACACAACTTATCATCAAAACAACGGAATGTCTATTATATTTCTTCATTATATTAAATAATATTATATTATGTTTCTGAAAAACCATGTCAGTATATTATATTTCTACTATAGAGTCACAAAAATCTTTCTCTTCATACGACTTTGGCATGTTAGCCTTACAAGCATAGGACACACACAAACAGCCCTGCAGTGCTAACAGACATAGCAAACCTGATTTTAAGATGGAGTTTGGCAAATATGTACGCACCGAAAGTGACCGGAATACAAATAACTTTCAGGCAGGACAACTCACATATTTAGATAAGCATATTAATGAATAATACCAGAGAACACCGCCACCCCCGCTGCCCTCTCATCCTCCTTCTCCTTCTCACACACCCCCCGGCCCTCTGGCCGTGGAGGTGGCACTGGCTTGCTGATCTCCCCTTCGTGGAAATTCTCTGCGTTTTCCCTCACTGACCTATCCCTATCCACCTTTGAATGCCACGCTGTCTCAATTACTCACCCTGTTAAACTTTATATTGTTGTTGTTTATCATCCTCCAGGTGCCCTGGGAAGTTTCCTTTGATGAGCTTGACACTCTACTCAGCGCATTCCCTGAGGATGGCACCCCACTTATCCTCCTGGGAGATTTCAACATCCACCTGGAAGCCTCCCAGTCTGCTGCCTTCTTACCACTACTTCACTCCTTTGACCTCTCTCTGCAGCACTCTCCCCCAACTCACAAGGCTGGAAACCTTCTCGACCTGATCTTCCTGAGAAACTGCTCCTCTTCTAACTCCACTGTTACCCCTTTACACAAGTCCGATCACCACTTCATTTCCTTCTCCATCCCCCTAGCCCCTCTGCCTCCCTCCCCTTCTCTCACCCCCACTGTTTCTGTCCGATGTAACCTCCGCTCTCTATCACCCTCCTCCCTTGCCCCCAGAGTCACCGCTTCCCTCCCTCCTCTTAAATCCTTCTCCAAACTACCCACTGATTCGGCATCTTCCATGCTGCTTTCCTCTCTCTCCTCAGCCCTTGACTCTCTCTGTCCTCTTGTCTCCCGGCCTGCTCGATCCTCCCCTCCCAGCCCATGGGTTTCTGACCTTCTACGTTCCTCCAGGCCCAGCCTACGTGCAGCTGAGAGGAAGTGGAGGAAATCAAAAGACCCATCGGACCTGTCTTCCTACCATTCTCTCCTGGCGGAATTCTCCTCCGCTATCACCACTGCCAAAATAAATGACTTCCAAACAAAAATCCAGAATTCCACTTCTAACCCTCGTCAACTGTTCTCCATTTTCTCCTCTCTTCTGAGCACACCTCCCCCAACATCTCAGTCCTCGCTCACTGCTGATGAGTTTGCGGTATTTTTTGACGAGAAGGTTGCAGATATCCGCAGCACCTTCGCGACCACCGCCACTTCTATGCCTGCCTCCATTTCTGTGTCTGCCCCCTGTTTCTCCTCTTTCTGTCCCCTTACAGATGCTGATGTGTCTCACCTCCTGCTCTCCCACCGCCCTACTACTTGTGCCCTGGACTCCATCCCCTCAAACCTCTTTCAGGCAATCACGCCTGACATCCTCCTGTTTGTCACCTCCCTTGTTAACTCCTCTCTGTCCTCTGGCTGCTTTCCCTCATCATTTAAGAGGGCCTACATCACCCCGCTCCTAAAGAAACCCACTCTAGACCCTTCCTGCACTCAAAACTACCGTCCGGTATCTCTCCTTCCTTTCCTATCCAAATCCATCGAACGAGCCGCCTCCAACCAACTCTCTTCCTTCCTCTCACAGAATAACCTGCTGGACCCCCACCAGTCCGGCTTCAGACCTGGCCACTCAACGGAGACCGCACTCCTCTCTGTCAATGAGTCCCTTCAGGCTGCACGAGCAACCTCTCTCTCCTCTGTCCTGATCCTTCTTGACCTCTCTGCGGCGTTCGACATGGTCAACCACTCCATCCTCTTAGCCTCCCTGGCATATACAGGGATCTGTGGCACAGCCTTAGAATGGATTAAATATTATCTCTCTGGCCGCTCCTCCCAGGTGTCCTGGGCTGGAGGAGTGTCAACCCCTCGCCCCCTTGTTACAGGAGTTCCCCAGGGCTCAGTCCTCGGACCCCTCCTCTTCTCCATCTACACGAGATCCCTTGGCCCCGTTATCTCTGCTCATGGCATCTCCTATCATTGTTATGCCGATGACACCCAACTCTTTCTCTCCTTCCCCCATTAGACAATGCCAGTATATGTATTTGATCTGTGACTGAATGGTACTAGTTTAGTTAAGAAACAGCCCTGACTGTTAAAGCTGTTGAAATCAGAGAGCTTACCCTCACATAGAGGAGCTTTTCCATCCCAGCCTTGGTCCTGGCACTGTCTGTAATCACGCCCTATCAGTGTGTACCTACCAAACAGAAGAGTCATATTAACAAAAATAACAAGCCATTACAACAACTACATTACAACAGTGAGGGAGCTGGATACAGGTTCTATTCCCAGGGGCAGTGACAGTTTACATTTACATTTTAGTCATTTGGCAGACGCTTTTAATCCAAAGCGACTTACAAGTACATAGGTTCTTCCACAAGTTAAAGCATCACATCCATAACTCGTAAAGTACACATGAAGTGCTGTTCCAAACCAAAAATGCAGTCATCGTAAGTGCAATAAAAAAAAAAAGGTTTTGGGCTAGACAAGAGGGATATCGGAAAGGGGGGGCAGGGGAATCAGGAGGGAGGACTAAGGTACAGTTTGAAAAGGTGTGTTTTTAGTCTGCGTCGAAATAGGGGGAGGGATTCTGCTGTCCTGACAGTGGTAGGCAAGTCATTCCACCACTGAGGAACCAGAACGGAAAACAGGCGTGAATGTGCAGCTCAAGCGCCAGGTGCACGTAGAGAGGGAACCATAAGGCGACCAGAGCTGGCAGACCGGAGTGGTCTAGCCGGGGAGTAGGGAGTGATCAAGGATGGTATGTAAGGTGGGGAAGTCTGAAATGCCAACACGAGGGCCTTGAATCGGATGCGTGCGGCAATAGGAAGCCAGTGGAGGCCAATGAGAAGCGGGGTGACATGAGCCGACCTGGGCTGACTGGTGATCACGCGGGCTGTAGCATTCTGGACCAGTTGGAGGGGCTTGATGGCACAAGCTGGGAAACCGGCTAGGAGGGAGTTGCGGTAATCCCTACGGGAAATGACGAGCGCCTGGACTAGGAGCTGGGTGGCTTTCTCCGTCAGGAGATGACAGATACGGTGTATATTGTAAAGGAAGAACCTGCAGGTTCTGGCAGTGGAGGATACATGTGGAACAAGGGTGAGGCTGTTATCAAGAGTCACGCCAAGATTCTTGGCCGTATGGGAGGAGGATACTACAAAGTCCTCAACAGTCAGTGAGAGGTCGATTGTCGGAGAGGACTTGGCAGGGATGGAGAGAAGCTCAGTCTTGGCAAGGTTAAGCTTCAGGTGGTGGGAAGTCATCCACACAGAGTTATCAGCCAAGAAGGCAGAGATCTGTGTGGTAACCTGGGTATTGGGGGTAAGGAAAGAAAGAGTTGACTCATCGGCGTAAGAATGGTAAGAAAAGCCATGGGAAGAGATAACAGAACCAAGAGACATGGTGTATATAGAGAAGAGGAAAGGACCAAGAACTGAGCCCTGAGGGACTCCAGTTTGTAGGGGGTGAGGGTCAGAGACTGAGTCCCTCCAAGTTACCTGGTAGGAAAGACCAGAGAGGTAGGAGGAAAACCATGCCAGTGCAGATCATGTGACACCCATCCCAGTCAGCGATGAGAGCAAAATCTCATGGTTGACTGTATCGAAGGCGGCCGACATGTCGAGGAAGATGAGGACAGAGGAGAGGGATTTGGCTTTAGCAGAGTGGAGTGCCTCAGTGACTGCGAGCAGGGCAGTCTCAGTGGAGTGGCCACTCTTGAAGCCGGACTCGTTGGGATTGTGGAGATTGTTCTGGAGAAGATAAGTGGACAGTTGGGAGCAGACCGCCCGTTCCAGAGTTTTAGATAGAAAGGGAAGAAAAGAGACAGACTGGTAGTTGTTCAGAGCAGAGGGGTCAAGAGTAGGCTTTTTAAGCAGGGGAGTAACTCTGGCCCTCTTCAGGGAAGAGGGCATGGTGCCAGAAGAGAGGGAGGTGTTGATTAGACAGGAGAGAAAAGGGAGAATGTCATTAGAGATGGATTGTAGAAGGGGAGAGGGGATGGGGTCAAGAGGACAGGTGGTTGGGCAGTGGGATGTGAGGAGTTTCAAAGTGTCGGAGTCAGAGAGGGGAGAAAAGGAGGACAGGGAGTTGGGGAAGGTAGGAGGGTCAGCAGGAGGAGAGGGTGGGGAGAAGGAATTGCGAATGGCATCTACTTGTACCCTTGCATAAAGAAAATCACTTTAGTGAATAATACCTAGCTATATAAACACATTGGGCCCCATTTATCAAATGTGAGCTGAACAAAATTGACATGATACAGATTCATTTCATAAAAAATGTATTAAAGAAAAGCTGCCTGCAAAGTAATATGTAGGCTAGACATACGACTCTGACAATCCACTGGTGTCATTTTGCATACACTGCATATTTCTTACCCCTCGCTGCAAACAGCAGAAACTGTATCTCCATACAAGGCACCAGCGTATTCATAATGGCCATTCAAAATTTCCCCTGCAGATCCACATGATTTCCCTGGATGGAA
Organism: Conger conger; assembly: GCF_963514075.1. Classification (NCBI taxonomy): domain Eukaryota; kingdom Metazoa; phylum Chordata; class Actinopteri; order Anguilliformes; family Congridae; genus Conger; species Conger conger. The sequence goes on from NC_083769.1 coordinate 25,534,698, forward strand.
AAAACACAATAAATTACAAATAATCACAGAATAATGTAAAGAGCCAGCTCCTCTTTGGTATGTCTAAGTCAGGGCTAAGTCAACAAGTTGATAGATCACCAGCAACAGGGTTTGACAGCCCTGGTCAGTGTATTTGATGACAGGGGGGTGACAGTGTAATACTCACACGTCACCCCCCTGCTTACTTCCCTCCACTGGCTGCCTGTCATGGCTCGCATCAAATTGAAAACATTGGTGCTAGCCTTCCAAGCAGTTAAGGGGTCTTCCCCAGCTTACCTACAAAAAATCATCAGACCCTACACCCCTGCCAGACCTCTTCATTCAGCCTCCACAGGCCGCTTGGCACCTCCCCCTCTCCGAACCACCACCTCACGCTCATGACTACTGTCTGTTCTGGCTCCACGGTGGTGGAACGAACTCCCCTTTGAGTTCAGAACTGTAGAATCTCTCCCCACCTTCAAGCGCAAACTGAAGACGCACCTCTTCAAGCAGCACCTCTCCCCATCCCTCCCTACCTCCTTGTGAACCTTAATTGTTGTCTTTGTGATTTACTTTGTGTTTCGGTATTTTTAGTTGGCTAGGTAAGCAGTATTTAGATAGCTAAGCTTTGTTGTTTGTTTATATTTGTTTGTTTAAAAAAAAAAAGAAAAGATAAGTCCTTATCTTTGTTGTACGGGTAGCAATTGAAATTGTACTTCCCTCTAGGGTCTTTCAGCGCACTTATCCTTGGTTATGGGTATGCACTTTGTTGTACGTCGCTCTGGATAAGAGCGTCTGCCAAATGCCAATAATGTAATGTAATGTAATGTATTCAACAGGCTACATGGTAGCTTTATGTAATATATAGCATCTCCCCCCGTGTACATTTTGCACATTTACAGCTTAAGAAGCAAGTTTTTAAACTTAGCATTTAACCAGCTGAAGTGTGCAGTCACAGCCCCAAGCACTGCTCACTCAGCCCCAAGCCCCAAGCACTGCTCACTCAGCCGCAAGCACTGCTCACCCAGCCCCAAGCACTGCTCATCAAGCCCCAAGTCACTGCTCACCCAGCCCCAAGCACTGCTCACTCAGCCGCAAGCACTGCTCACCCAGCCCCAAGTCACTGCTCACCCAGCCCCAAGCACTTCTCATCAAGCCCCAAGTCACTGCTCACCCAGCTGGTACAGGGACACCACAGACACAGGGCAGCAGAGGGTTGTGAGGTGGTGAACTCCCCACTGATGAAACCACCTGGCATCACTATAGCCAATCATGTGCTGCCATGTGTCATACCAATTTTATTTCACAATTTCATTCTTTCTGGACCTGGCATTGTACAATAGGCTGGTTATTTAAATAGAGCTTTATTTTCAGCATTCAGCAGACAGGCCCATCTGGAGGGACTGCATTTGTATGTACGTATATGCTACTTACGTTCGCACTTCAGATTAGGAGGTGTCCACCTTTTGTTTACACAGCGACTAATGGCTCTGAGCCCCCCTGACCTTCTGTATCCCAAGGTACACGTGTAGCGGACTTCAGAATTTGGTGGAAAGTCTTTCTGTAACAGGTAATGGTCAGTTAAGACCATATTGGGGAAGGTGCGTGGTGCCCTGCAGCCATCTGAAAATTGAGAGGAAAAAATGGATTAAGATTAGGAAACGTGATTCCAACAGAATAACACAATAATGACTGCCTTTCTTGGATCAATTTTGGTCCCTAAAATGGGGGGACTATGTGCAGTATATAAAAAAATATTTAAAGTCAAATGGCCTTAATGGTCATCGCAAGAGAAATGCCAGCGGGAATATGTCTCGGATATGGTAAATGTTCATATTAAATATCATAGATTGCCACTTTAAGAGGTGGCCAACTCAGTCATCTGAATTGTCATCATTCCAGGCAGAGGGCACTAAACGAAGGGAAAAATAAATGTGTTGCATCAGAGATCATTGCTTCCACCTTGCCTAACGCTGGGCATGGTAATCATAAATATTGATAACTAAGATCAACTTTGCATGGAGTGAATACACTGTAAACTTATATACAGCACACAAAAATAGAAGTAGATGGGAAGAGAGGAGAGAAGAGAAAGAGTGTAACAGCTACTTACTAATAATTTTGGAGGGCACACATGTGGGGGCTTTGGGCTGCCACTGGCTATCTGATCCACAGGTGATTTTCCGGGTCCCCCTCAGAACGAATCCATTAGCACAGTTGAAGATCACCTTGTTTCCTGTGTTGTACACTGCAGCATCTCCTTTGATCATCACACCATGGGCCACAGATGGACTGGGGCAGGTGATTTCTGCACCTTCTGCGTCGAGCAGGTTGTCATGCCAATCAAGTTGAATGTTAAGCTACAGTACTGTGCAAAAGTCTTAGGCACATGTATAACATTCTGTATAGATAAGATTCTTTCAAAAATAATTCAATAAAAGTCCTAAATAAACATACTATACATTTAACATTACATTTTAGTAATTTGGCAGAATAGTTAAAAACTGAATCAAATCAATATTTTTTGTGACCACCCTTCGGTGTTAAAACTTTAGTGTTCTCTGAGATAGCCAACGCTCAGCAATCAGCAGGGAGGTTCTTGCAAGCATGCTGGAGAACTTGCCACAGTTCTTCTGCAGACTGCAGAAAAAGTAGTCAATTGCTTACAGTAATATTACTTTTAATTAAATACAAAAATGTTTTAAAAGTAAACATCTATTTTAAAAGTAACAAAAGCAATGCAATTCCTTTAAATTTGCAGAAACTGTGGCATTTAGAGTTCAGGTTTGCTTACAGATTCATTGTAACAGACATTTAAACCACTCTACATTTCAAGAACCCTCAACACATGTTTGAAATGTTTACAGAAAGATGCACAGATACATCCACAACACGCCATGAACTAGATTGTGTTCTGCTACAATTTGTTTACAATTAAATGCAAAATAAGTGGAAATATCTTACCGGAAAGCTGTATGAAAAATACAAAAAAAAGCAATAGTTTTTCGCGCAAGTTCAACATAGTCGCGTAGCTAAGATATTTATTTTTACTACTTCGGTTTCAAGAAGAAAACAAGAAGCAAACGAAGACGACTACCGTTTACTGTATGTACGTGTTAAAATCTCAAGCAAAGGCGCAAATATTTTACGTTGCCAATGCAGTCTAAAGTTAGCTTGTAGTATTCGGTCTTGAATGATGCCTTGTGATCTGGCATTAGTCTTTATTGAGCAAGAGATGACGTACAGTCGGGCCGTCTGAATATGTCTGAACGATAGTCCTTAATCTGCTCCGCCTTGCTGTAGAAGTAATGTCGTAAAATTGGAGTCTATGCGGCTGTCTATCGGCTATGTCCCGTAATGCTGGGATATGTGTATTCATAAAGCAACGAGGAAAACACCTCTCTTCAATCTTGTTCCAAATGCAGCAAGTAATGGTTGTTTTGCATTTGACTCGGGTCCCCATGAACCCCATATTTCAGAATGATATCAACAATGCAACCAACACAGCCAGGGCGGCACATCGTTGCTCTTTTAAATATCTAAACACCTGATTTCCACCAGATTAATTTTACCTCAGATTGAGAGGAAACGTCTTTCACGTTTCTAGACTTCGTTCATGCATAAACGTCAAGCCTATGAAAATAGCAGCAAGGACAAATCTAAGTGGAAAACATGTAATTTTATTCAAAAATAAATAATTGTGTTCTCAATAATTAATGTCTTACGCAGAAATAACTATTTTATTCTTTTTTTTTTGTAAACCATCCCTTTGATCGGATTCCAGGACTGGATCTAATCTGCAGGAGCTGAGCTAATACTAGTATAGTATAAACCTAGTGTGACCTCAGGATGATACTGTGATGGTGACAGACCTGCCACAAACCTCCACCCTAAGCCACACTCTGACAAACACAGCTATAAACAGTCTGACTGGAAAAAGCTAAACTCTTGTAAAAACATTTCCCAGAGGAAAACACACATGGCACTATGAAGTCAGTGGCTATGAAACGTCTGGCCACAGGCTCCCATTGATACCTTCATATGGAGTAGCCGCCAATAATGCAAACTGTGCGTGTGTGTGTGCGTGTGCGTGTGTGTTTGGCCACATCACTGTTGACCATAGTTAATCCCAGAATAGTAATGCCATTTCACAATGTGAAAATCCTTGCTGCTTGTAATCCATTGTAATCCAATGAAGCAATATGTGCTAAGAGGGGGTGGGTAGTGATCAGTAGCAATGGAGAAGACTAAGGGAGAAGGGTTGGCTTGAAGTCTCTGGGCCAGGTGCTTGAAACGATAAATCACCTCAGCCAACCAAATAGAGCTGCGGATATCGGTCACCACCAATCAGATTACAGCAAATTCATGCAACAAAAGCCCAGCAGTTCTAGACATCAAGTGTCTAGAAATTGACACAAGGCAATTGCTGGGTAGTAATATATAGTAGCAAAATATAAATAATATCCGGAAAAGAATTAAAGCCAGCAAGTAATTAGAAAATATAAGAACAACATTACGGACAATGAATTTGGGGGGAAACCTGTAATTGGCCAGCTAAAAATGTGCTTACTGTACAATGTGCAAAAATATCACCACAGGGCATGCACAGAATAAAACACTTGGCAGTACAATCTCAATTTTTATTTAAACCATCTTCAATTATTTTCTTTCAAATAAAATCATTTGTGGAAATTGAATAAAGCAATCAATTTACAGTAGCTCAGATGGTATCAAAAACCATGAGATACAAAAAAGTTATTGTTATCACTTATGGTTACAATTGTTATTATACAATTGTATAATAGACAAAGGCAACTGGTGCAATTTATATTTATGATAATGTCTATCAATTCAACTGGATATGTCCTGAAGCAATTCTAATTGTTTTGCAAAGTGACACTTGCCATTGTGTGAGTCTCATATTTCAGGGAAAAATAATTTGTCTCATACATGACACCATTTGTACCATACCTCAAGCTATGATATTCAGTCATATGCCACAAATATAAATGACCAGCATTTAATATTCCCTGGCCAAAATATCACCCCAGACAACATCACATTCCTTGCAACCCCCACACCTGGTTCAGTTAAACAGCCTTTTCCTAGAGTATCAAATCTGTAACCTTGTGCATATAAGCTCAACATCACCACAAGCGAAACAGAGAAGAGAGACAGCACCTGTGAGTTACCAAAACAAAATGTTTTATAACATATGGAATGCCAATACTTCCAAACACAAGCTATTTATTATAAAGCATTAAAAGCACAAACTCTTTGTTTGATAAAAAATAAATCATAGTCACAAGACGACGACCACCCTGGCCACAGTGGACGTCTGTTTATGGCAGCATCTGTGCATATTCATGAAGCGCATGCTGAAAACAACAGTTCCTGAGTCAGAGGCAGTGTCCATTCACCCACGCACAGGTACAGGAACGTGACTTTACATGCGTCTGCGTCTGCGTCAGCTGTGCATTTCTACAATCGGTGGCTTTAGTCTTGGGTCACATATTATTAGCAAACAGGAAGTCTGACCACAAAAAACTGCAATACAGATAAACGGCTTAGAAACCCGCTGACAGGTAAATCCCTAAGGAATACCAATAGCAGTGATAATCCATTTCCCGTAACCACAAGCAAGTTATTCCTAAATACAGACAGTACAGCAATATAGAAAAATACAGTACAGCAGTGTTAAAAGTCTCATTGACAGACTGCGCATTTTAATATAATGGGAAAAAGTTAAGTGCCGTGTCATGTGATGGCTAAATGTACCGTGATATGGGGGGGAGGGGATGGGGCATAGAGACGGAAACATGACGCAGTAAGACAGGCCAGTCTCAAACAGAACTTGAGCGTGCGGTCTGCAGGTAGACAGCAGCTCCTCTCCACACTCTTCCAGATCCACTGGGCAGGGACCTGGCAGGCAGCCTTAACAGTTTTGCCATTTTGGGAACACCCTACTGTTATTTTGGGTGTTCTGGGACAGTCTCCAGTGCCTGGCTCCGGGATCGGGCGACGTCTGTCGTCTGGAGGAAACGGACAAAAAAAAAAAAAGAAAAAAAGTTAGCGCCAGGCAATATCTAAGCTGCTGATAAAGTGAGGCGTGTGTGTGTGTGCGTGTGTCTGTGTGCGTGCATGTGTATGTGTGGTGTGTGTGCGTGTGTATTTGTGTATGTGTATGTTTGTGTGTGATGTGTGTGTGTGCGCGTGTGAGGAAGCAGAATGAAAGTCAGGCACTGTAGCTAAACCTGAAAAAAAACATGCAGCACTTACAGTCAAACCGCTCATTTCTATGGGATCACTTTCTCAGGAGCACTTACTCAAAACTCCTTTGGGTACAACACCCATATGAACTCATGCATACACGATTCTGCATTCAGTAAGAAAGGTTACTTTAAATCTGCAAAAAGCTCAGATGTTTTCCATCATGCAAAAAAGAAAAAAAAGAAAAAAAAGAAAAAAATAACAAACATCATAGGGCCTTGAAGTGAAGCCCAGGCAAGCATGTTCCTGAGGTTGCATAATAATGCTCAGAGACCTCACAAATCATTTAATGTAATTTATTGTGCATGGCCGTAATCAGATGACATTGCACCAGCTTGATGTGAGGAGCTATAGAGCAGCTGGTTAGTAGGCACTGTTACAGGCAGGCCTGAGCGTTAAGCTGGATTTCCCAATGAAACATGAACACAGCCACCGTGTGATTTCAGCACAAGCAGACACAGAACCACGCTCTTTAACAGTGCAGGCTCTAACTACATGCACACAGCAGGCAGACTTTCACAACTTCCTGCTTGTCTGTTCCCAAGGCAAAACAAATCCAGCACGAGCCACTCCCCTCCACCCGTTTCCCAACAAAAACAAACCCGTTTTTCCCCACAGCAGAAATTAATAAACATATTTGAGAACATCAACAAGCATACTGAACAGCAAGTACTGGCTAATCAGGTGACTCAACAGGATTACCCATAATGGGTTTACATAATAGTAAAGCGTTAATTTAATTAGCAAAGTACGAGTGCTTCATACTCCAAAAGAGGGCTACTCATTTTTGAGGAGTTTGATTAGTTTCTGCATAAGACTGAGTACCAGAAATATGATTGCTGCAGAGGGGTAATTAGGTGGCTGAAATCCAGTTATAGTGAGGGGAATCGTTGTGCAAATCCTAACAGACCAGATGTTTGTACATGACCGTAGAACAGTTCAAAATGCTACACAAGGTATCGTTTTCAACAGACATGCCTGAAGACTTCTTGTGAATTGCACCAGCATCATCCCTGAGCCTCTATTGAATGTGTTGTTTCTTGGGCACAAATTAAATTTCCCCGATGATGGACAAATTGACATTCTTAAATAAATAAACAAACAACAACAATAATCTATGTAGTAAATCCAAACAACTCTCAGCAATTGCTCCTTACTTTTAACATTGTTGCCAATTCTTACAAACAGCAGCAAGATGTTTTAAACCCATCAAAGGATCTACATGGTTGATCTGATAATCTGGGCCTGCTCTCAGTTCCTCCTGTTAAAATGGCTGCTGAATACACACTGGGCAGATGCACCTCAAATACATGATTCAATTGTGGATTACAGGGTCTACTTCAAGACAGGAAAGGTAGGAATATAAATAGCAACTCTTTAAAGGTAAGGCACATATTAAAGAGTTATTTTTCAGCAGGCTTTTAGAGCCCAGAGGTAAATCCAAAGGTATATATATAATGCCCCATTTTACATTAGTTATGAGGTATGATAAAATATATTCAGACAGAACAGCAAACACAAATTAAACTATGACCGTTTGGATTATGCTCATATCAAGGCGAAGGTTGCTTGCCAAGCTGAATACATATCTATAAACATAACAGAGCTGATAGGGTAGTGATGCACTATTTTATCATTCCACATACAAACAAATACACTAAACTAATCTCCATCACCATGACCACACAGCACTGAAAAAACTAACCCACATCCACCATAAACATTCCGTGGGACTATTTTAAATACAGAATGTTGTTAAGACTCTAGATTCAAAGCTTATCGGAAATCCAAGGCTTTTGGTCAAACAAAATTCCAAAACGGAATCGTGGATTCATGATTAGATCAGTACACTGTAACAAACACATTTATTATCTCATTCCTCCCATTCCTCCCAACTGACAAACAGACTCAAACGGATACACACCAATTGCCAAATCGGCAATGAGTAACACAAACCAGACAATCTCCATTTCCCTGATCCCCAAAGCCTTCCATTTACTGATGGATTGTGGCCAAGTGTACATTCATTAATATAAGGCATTAGTTGTTCTCTTTGTTCACCAAGAAGATGAATGAGAACAGAATTAGCAGTTACTTTTCCAAAAAGCATCAATGTGACCTACAGCCCACGTGCATCATTAGCTTCTACAAGCTGCCTTTATGAGCTAAAATAGGAGTGCAGAGCTGTCTCCCTAACGCAGTGGGCCCTGGGACCAGGTGTAGAGGAGCAGAGGAGGCGTGTCCCAGGTGATGGAGGAGCAGGTGGGCGTAGTGGAAGCAGAGGAGAAACGAACTCCCCGCTATTCAGATGCTGACACGGTCACCAGAGTGTCCTGGGCGGAGGCCGAACGATTCCTTCAGGAGAAAGAGACACAAACATGGCTACCTGTTGTGCCTCTCTGTCAGCACTCCCATAGGCCAGTCTTACGCACTGATGCTATAACATCACGGCTAGACGATGCGTTCATTCATATCTGTGCTACAAACAGCGGCCAGACGGCATTCATAGCAGTTTAAAGCGGAGGGTGTTGACCATCCCAGTGAATCCATCATGAAACCAAACCGCCTGCAAAAAGGCCACACACAAGGTTGGTTCAGAACGGTTCAGATGATCAAGCCTTTCTGTTGCTACTCTAAGAAATTCCACTTGCGCAATGAGAAATTACAGCAGAACAGCATGCTACTGCTATGCCAAAGCGATGCAAAACAGAACCAATGAGATTCCCACTAAGTTAAAATGATGGGAATTACAAGAAGATAAGCCATCAGAAAAACAGGAAAGGGAAAAAAAATAGCAACTAAGTCTGTTCGGCTGTCAGCATCTTGACCTCTATGGTCAAAAAATGCTTTGCTACTGCGCCCCTCACTGCAGAGTGAGACACGCAGTGAGTCAGCGAGTGGATGCCAAAGTTATCCCTTAAGCCCACAAACCCTTATTTTGAGACAGTTTGTAACACGCTTCCTGGCTGGCTCAAAACCAAAGGGAGGACTGATGGCAGGTGGCCCTCTGGAGAGAATCCCACAAACAAAGGAATCTCACAAGCAGCCTCCAGACTCATTTCTGATCAGCCTCCCACACACGAGGACACAACACTGTGCACGAACCATCCAATCTCGTACATTACAAACAGCTCTGGTCACCATCAAGAGAAAGAGTAAATCCTGAAAACCTTTTAGGAAAATTGCAGTAATTTGGTTGCACCACTCTTAGTGAGGCTTTAAAGGTGAACATGTTTTTTTGTTTAATGACGATGATCTTGTTAATGGCCCTGGATGACATCACACCATGTTATATAGAACAATGGCTCATTGCAGGCTTAAGAGACAAATCTGGAAACCAGTCAACCAGTGTCCATATGACACATTCTTAAAAGCTATGACCTGTTGTCAGACAAAAGCTTTAGCATCCAAGTATAAAACAGGAAGCGTAAAGAGTGCATGCCTCATTTGACAGATCTGAATAAGTTTCAAAGGCATTATAAAATGACACTTGGCAGGCTTAAGGCTTATGTAAATGTTCCGGGTGAGAAGCTACAGCACAAGCGAGCACTCTCAGGTACTCACAGACAGCCGAATCCCAGCACAGGCTGTGAGGACAGACGGAAAAAGAAAACTCAAATGTGAGCATCACATACCCAAGCAGATAGAGGGTGTCACTGCTACAGGCTTGACACGTAAAACACTTGTTTATTACCTTAACTATAAAACGCACCAGATAGTTGCTTCCATGTCTTCAATTTAAGTATTTTACACTCTTTCAACAGACAACACACAAGAATAGTTCAAGGAAAGTACACCGATGAGACAAAACATTATAACCACCCGCCTAATATACTGATGGTCCACCCGCCGAGGCATGGACTCTAGAAAATCTGACAGTGCCCTGTGGTATTCGGCACCAAGACATAAGCAGCAGATCCTATAAGTCCTGTAAGTTGCGAGATGGCACAGCCGTGAATTGGACTTGTTGTTCCAGCACATCCCACAGATGCTTGATCGGATTGAGATCTGGGGAATTTGGAGGCCAGGGCAACACTTAACTCTCCATCATGTTCCTCAAAACAATCATTCCTGAACAATTTGTCCAGTGTGGCAGGGCACATTATCCTGCTGAAAGAGGCTACTGCTATTACTGAGTACCATTGCCATGCAGGAGCGTACCTGGCAATGTTTAAGTAGGTGGCACATGTCAAATTGACGTCCACATGAATGCCCGGATCCAGGGTTGCCCAGCAGAACATTGCCCAGACCATCATACTCCCTCCACCGGCTTGTCTTCTTCCCACAGTGCATCCTGGTGCCAGGACTTCCCCAGGTAAATGGCAAACACATACCCGGCTGTCCACTTGATGTAAAAGAAAACGTGACTTTTCGGGCCGAGTGACCTTCTTCCATTGCTCCAAGATCCAGTTCGAACACTCACATGCCCATTGTAGACCTTTTTGACGGTGGCAGGGGTTAGCATGGGCACTCATACGCAGCAGGACACACAGTTCTCCCATAACCTCATTAATCCCTTGCACATCGATGAGTCTTGAGAGACTAACACCCTGTCGCCGGATCGTGGTGTGCCCCTCCTCAGACCACTCTTGGTAGTCACCACTACTGAGCCAGAGCACCTCACAAGCCTGGTCATTTCAGAGATGCTCCGACCCAGGCATCTGGCCGCAACAATTTGGCCCCTTTACGCCTGCCCAATCCTCCCGCATCAAACGTCAACTACGAGAACCAACTGTTCGCTTCCTGTTTAATATATCCCAGACCTCGACATGTGCCGTTTGTATGAGAATCATCTGTGAATGGTCATGTTTTGGCTCATCTGTGTATATGGTACGAAAAAAAGTGATTAAAAATCAACTCCATTTCAATTAAATTTAGCAAATCAATGCCAATTAAATTCATGATATCACTATGGGGATTTTTCCAATTCATTAATGAAACGGAAAGTCATTTCCTGAACAGACTGAATGGAATTCAACTTGACTGAATTAAACTGACCCCATTCCTGGTAAAAAACACTGCAACTGCAGCTTGCGTATGGAGTTCGATGCCATTGAACATGGACTGACCTGGGATGGGCAAGGCCATCCCCTGCATTCAGGGGCAATTCTCCCAGAGGAGCAGAGGAGATTCACAGGTATCACAAACATGTGCAATGTTCCCCGAACTTCAATTCATTTTCATGAGAAATGTTAACTCGGTACAGGCCATGTTTAGACAATGAGTGTGCAACAATTTCAACTGACTTCATTACTGTGCTTTATACCATGATCTGGGCGAATAGTCAAATAAGATTGGCTGTAATGTGTACAAACAGTCTTTTGGTGTTTATATGTGGAATATTAAATCTATTTGATTTTATTATCAGTTTAAAAATATATATGGCAACCTTCAGTACCTTCAATAAAATGAGCGAATACTCTTATTTTTCAGGTTTGCTAGCTACATGTTGGATAATCTTCACAGCAATGAGAAAATGGTATTGTAGCCAAGCTAATGTTATTCTGCAGGCAGAAGGCAGTTTCTTTCCCTCGGTGACTAGCCTATAGAAGGCAGCCGCTGCCACCTCCCAGGCTTCAAGAAGTTGGTGCCATCAAAAGTTTGTACTTTGAGAGCAAATTGCCCCCAAAATATTAAGGACCCCGCTCCCCCCTATATTTTAATCTTTGGCAAAAGACCATGGTATAAGCAGAATAATCCACTCGGGGGCGTGTTAAAGGGTTAGCCAGGAGGTTGGGTGGTTCTTCACCTCCTCATCCCTTTAAGGCATACCTCATGTTGGATTATTCCTTACTTTTCACTTGCTGATCCAAACTTTATACATCTGGATGAATACATATTTCTGAATATTCTGAATATAAACAAAATTACTATAATTTAGCCATCAAATTCTTTAGATTTGTTTGTACAGTCCATATACAAATTTTCATGCAGCTCATGCATTACATGCTTGTGGTGTTATGTACCAATTATGACAATGCTGGATTTAGAGGTTATGCAGGTAAAGCAGCGACACACCTGGTGACTGTTCAGGCATGACATAAGAGACAGGTAGAGGGTCAGGCAAGCAGGACAGGAGGCAGCGGGGAAGTGAGTCAGAGCGAAAAATGCAATGATTGTGAGACAAAGCCACACTGACACTCAAAATCACAAAAATCAACCAATCACCAGGGGTATAACGGGGGTTTTGGGTGAGGAGTGTGCTTGGGGCAGTGGGTGGGGGTTGACTGAGTTTAAATTATGGTGATCACAAGCTGATTGGCAAGTCAACACCAGGGGGACTAAAGACACTAACTTGGCTCTGCTCCGACACTGCCCCCTCTGGTGCCTCTGGGAATAGCAGGGCAGCGGGAGAGGGGGCGAGGGGCACCGAGGGCCGGTTGCCAGCGCTGTAGAGGCGGGGCCGCTTGACTTGGTCATGACTGGACAGGGGGGTGTAACTATTCCGCCTCATTGGGAAGGGGGCAGGCTCCTTCCCCACTTTATCCTGATCAGAGATGGGAGATACCAGAAGTGTTAGAAAGTGGGGAAGAAAGGGACGGAGGAGGGGGAAGAGAGAGGGAGGTCGGAGGGAGAGAGGGAGGGGGAAGAGTGGGAGAAAAAGGGAAGGGGGGGAGAGGGAGGGAAGAGAGGGAGAGATGCATCATACCTTTCTCAAGGACCAACCACCACGAAACCGCCACTGCAGCTGAACCAGACAGAAACCACCAACAAAGACAGGACTAAGCAGGGTTGAGTATCACCGGTGAGGTAAGAAAGCTCAAAGGTGATTGGTGCACTTCAGAGGTCATATTATGACCAAAACAGTCCCACAGGTGTGTAGGCATCTTTGCTTCCTGGTATTATCAGTTGGCCGTTGGGTCAGCTTCTGCTGTTACTAGCCTGAAAATTCAACCCTGAAGGACCCAGGAGGTTGGCGATTCAATCGATAAGTTTGGTGGTTCCACGATACGATCTGAACAGCTGTTGGACCCTTGAGGAAGGCCCTGAACCCCACATTGCTCCAGAGGGGTCCCTGCTAATCAACTGTAATCAACCTGCTTTTTATGTCAGATAAATAACAAATAAAAGCAAAAACAGAGGATCTGCTTTACAGTCATCATACAGTGAATGAACCAAGTATGGTGGAAAAAAGATCCCATGTTTAACTGATTCGGGGACAATAGAGATACAGGTATGGGGCAGATACAGGTATGCTGTGACAGGGAGATGCTGATCGACAGCTTTTAACCAATACTTGAGAGAACACATGGTAACTCCAAAGAAAATAAGAAACCGAAGACTACTTTAAACAGTGAATCCAAAAGAAGCACTCAGAAAATTGAGCTCTGTGCAGGAGTGTCAAACTCAAGTCTTGCAGGGCCACAGTGTCAGGGTTTGTTATTTCAATCAGTAGCCAGTGTACTCACTGTAGTGCAGACTCTTTAAGCCAATCAATAACTTAAATTAATCATTTTAATTACCCAGTAGACACTGCGGCACTCCAGGCCTGGAGTCACACCTGCTGTGATGGCATGAGAAGAGACTCAAAACAGCCTGAATGGGCCTCCATGATATTATGGCCTTTGGATGGCATGCTAACAAGGCTAACATGGAATGCATTTACAAAACACTCAGTGACCAGACAAGTGCAATAAGCCAATACAATGACTTCATTATGCCTATAAAATACAGCTAAAATGAACAAAACAAACATTTTAGGCAATGTTGACAGGCTACTCCAAGACATATTTTAGTTGGTCGTAACCTCAAAACAGGCCTGCATGTGTGGGTGTCAGCATGACGGGAACCTGGGTGATACAGGCAACAATGGCAGGAAGGAGGAGGCGCGTGGAAAAACTCTAAATGAACACTAGTGACCATACCCAAACCAGACTGTTTTGTTCCGTCTGGCCTCACCACTGAGTAGGTGTCAAACCCTTAATCCGGCGTCGTGGTTACATTTATGAGCATCCTTGGTCACATTCAGAGAGCAATCACAGGCTCCATTGACCTCACTAAACTAAAACTGGGTTTGAGCTAAACACTTACTAACACTATCAATAAGAGAAAGTTCTGGACAGTTGTAGCAGCCTGGCATTGCTGAACACAAACGTGCCTATTTGATGCAAATGTTATTGCCGAAAGTGCATCTCATGTGGGCTTTTCCATCATTTCATTGACAGTTTTATCCTTCTCTTACTTTTATGGTTCAGTTATAAAATAACGGACCTGGGGGAGGACATTCACTTACCAACGGCTTGTCCCGGTGAGTGTTAACAGCGGCAACGTTCAAGTCGAACGTATCCACCTTACATCCTGTCAGGGAAAGGTTGACAAGGGAATAATACGATGAGTCCATTTTGTGCAGAGAGAATAGAGATCCTGTTTTAGACCTTGCGCGGCACAGGGCATGTGTTTATCTTACCGTAGGCCACAGGAGTGAGCTTGAGCACGGTGTGGAGGGGGCACTTCAGGTAGGGCAGATTGTCTGAGGAGGCAGGCATGTGACAGCAGGACAACATTTTAGGTCTATAGGCCCTTAAAGAGACACAGTCACAAAGATGCTTTACTGAGGGAAAAAAAAGGAAAACTGGGCAAAAACCAGACCTCAATCAACAGAAACCAAGCAAGTGAAGACATCCCTCGTCACACAACTATTCAGAAAATTATTCAGACAATTAATTAATAATATATTTATATAGCAACTGTGCAATATAACATAGCAATGCATTAGCTACACATATTGCTAACAGCGTAATTTGTCTTATTTGGGCTAGCTGTGTGCAGTGTTATATGCATGTAGATAAACATTAGCTATATTAGAACGATAGCTTGACAGCTAAAGTTAGCATTCTTTAAAAGCCAGACAAATATTGTTGTTCCCACAACTTTCATCATTCAACTTTTGAGATGGATAGTACGGTTTCTTTGGTTTACAGCTAATTGTGCTTAGCTGGCACTGGTGGAGTTACAGCCATAGTAAATCAGCAATTTCCTCACTATAACTAACTGGCAACCAGCTCTGTATTTGATTGTTGAGAAAACAAAATGGCCATGACCCACGTATCCAATGTCTCAGAAAGACATGATCACAATACAACTTACAGACTGGAAAATACATTCATACAAATAGTCAAAATACATGTTTTTGTGGAGAAACAATGCTTTTTACTTTACTTTTACTGTGGATGGCCTTTTAAAAAATTATTTGTCAATGTTAAATTTAGATATAGCCCCTTTAATGTTTTGGGCTATGTTTTGATAAACATGAGACTGGAGTGCACAATCCTTGTTCTCTAAGATAAGGCTTTGGGAAAAATGTTATTGGTCAGGACCTTGGTCTAATATCTTATTTGGGCGATGGCACCTCCAAATATTTGTTTAGTCTAAAGGAGGGATACTGAAATCTGGCCCTCAAGGCCAATAGTGCCTCTGGTCTTCTTTTCTACTGCAGCATTAATGTGATTTAACTCACCTCACCATGACTTCCATTGTCAGTTGAATTTAGAGGCAAGATGCTTGCAGTTTAACAGAGAATAAAGCAATTATATCAGTAATATAGTCAGCTAGTTAGTTTATTCTCCAGCAATAAATAAAGGAGACGAGTTGGCTAGAAGGCTGTTATCTCTGCAATGCTACTTCAGTAAAGAGCGGTTTTATCTGGCAAGTAAATATGTCAAAATGATTGAGAACTTGAGAATTGATCAGCCCTAACCCGAACATCAGCCTGCTCTCCATCAAGGTATCAGCACAGATCTCTGATAACATTACCCATGTGCAATGTCTACTGTACATCAAAATAACATCTGATCATGTTTTATGATACCTTTTTAGGGGTATCCATAACACAGAAATGGCGCAACGTAGCAATACCAAAATCAGTAGTTGGTAAGCCGTTGCCATTGTAGTAGACCAGCAAAATGGCACTGAGATTAGTTTTGAAAGTAAGTCGTTATTGTTAAGCAAGTGTTGGTACAGTAAACGAGTAAACAGTAAAT
The DNA here is from genome assembly GCF_963514075.1 of Conger conger. Classification (NCBI taxonomy): domain Eukaryota; kingdom Metazoa; phylum Chordata; class Actinopteri; order Anguilliformes; family Congridae; genus Conger; species Conger conger. The sequence goes on from NC_083769.1 coordinate 25,550,927, forward strand.
CTCCATCTATTCAAGCCGATTGGGCAAGTGAAAGATCAATCAACTTGGGTCAATCAAACAAGATTGGCCCAAACCAGTCTCATGGTGGCCCTGGGCCAGTGGGAACCACTTCTATTTTTCACTCATCTAGCCCGATTGCTGTGCCAAACATCTGCTGGTTTGCTGTATGCTGCTGGTTCCAAGGATAAAAGGAAATAGCTGCAGTGTTTTTCATTTCTAAGAGAAAAATCATTAAAAGACAAAAACTACTAAAGCAAGCATTTTTCTTATTCACTCTGGAAAGCCACATCATACTTTCCTGGCTGTCCCATCAGTACAACTTTCATAAATCTGAGTGAGTGGACCTGCATACAGTGCCATCCATAATGTTGGGACAAAGACGCATCATTTATTTGTTTGCCTCTGTACTCCACACTTTGAAATTTGTAATAAAAATAATCACGTGGTTAAAGTGCACAGTAGATACGGAAAGAATAGTTTCTCCGGAATATTTTTCTTCCATTGAGTTCAACAGGAAAATTTGTCCATGCATACTCTATCAGCATAATTTACAGCTGAATCTAGTCTCACCCCCCCAATTCCCATTGAGATCCATTCAAATTCAAAGAGTTTTAGAATCGCTGATAACCTGAAAATAAGATTGCCACCTTGATCTTGACTGTTGATAGGTCAGTAAACATGACTTTCATTTATATAATATTGCTGGTTTGTAAACATTATGGTGCCATGCACTGTGGTGGACTATGTATAAACACTGCTGTAATTTCTACATGGTGAAACCAAAATGTATAAAAATTATTAAAACCTGACGTCTGCACATTAACAATGTGATTTAAAAAAATTATTACAAATCTCAAATTGTGGAGTACAGAGGCAAATAATAAATGATGGGTCTTTGTCCCTAACATTACGGAGGACATTTTAGATGTCCCCTGGTGCATGCACCATGCACGGTTGCATCTTTTGAGCATCTTTGCTCTGGAGGACTGGGGCACAGGCACAGCTGGGGCACAGGCACATGGCTCTGAAAATCAAACCCACTGCTTCATCTTATCCTCCAAGGACAAGCTGTTCACTCAACAGAACAAAAGAGCATGGAAACAGTGTGTCTCTGCATGTGTGTGTGTTTGTTTATCGTTTCGGTGTATGAGTACAGAGATGACATGAATGTGTGTTTTCACCATAGACTGTATAAAACATATAGTGCCAAATGCCTGTTATGTCACCCACGGACTATCCATGGGCTTGTGAAAAACGTTTTGAAGCCGCAGAACTTGAGTTTATCGGCGCTGCCATGTTGTACAATTTGGAGCCAGAGACTGTGCAGTAGGGAAGCTGATGCGGCTCCTCTACTAAGCACGTAAGAGTGACGTAATCTGTCCCTGATTCGTCCACAAAGAATTGCTGTATCGACCTAGAAACACAATAACTTAAAAAAAATACCACACAGGGAGACCTTAGATAAAGATGAAATGCTGCAACAAAATTTTCTTGTGAAAAAAATACAATAAAATACTTTTTGTACTTTGACCGCAATTGTACAATCGGGACCATCGTCTCGCAGCATGACCAGGAAATGAGCCTGAAAAAAGAAACCTGTGTGTCATTACATTCGCTCATACCTGCGCTCTTATCCAGGAAGTATGCGAGCAGGCAGCGCATGACGGCCTGGTGGCAGATGACCAGCACGTTTCCCTGTCTCTCCAGCTCCATGATCACGGGCTCCAGCCGCTGCACCAGGTCCTGATAGGACTACGGAGAGAGAGCAGGGACAAACTGAGCAGCGGGCCCCGGAGACAGCGGACATGCTGTGCGTCACAGACAGGGAGTCTCAGGGGCTACCTCTCCTCCAGGGTAGCGGTAGTGATACTTGTCCTGGTCCCTCAGAGCAAATTCCTCTGGGTGCGAGTCCTGGATCATCTCATAGGTCATCTCTTCACACACCCCCTGGGAGACAAACCAGCACAAATTAAACTGCACACAGAAGTGCACACACAATGTTCTCATGGTCTCATGTTCATCATGTGAAATATGAACGTGGATAACGGTGTAGGGGCCAAAGGTCGGTACTGACAGCATCGATCTCGTTGAGGATCTTCCACTGCTCGTAGGGCACAGTCAGCTCCTCGGCCGTCTGGATGGTCCTCCTCAGTTGGCTGGTCCACACCTTCAGGTCTGGGAGGTGCTGCTTTTCAAGGAAGCCACGGAGAGCATGGGCAAACTGAGAGAGAGAGAGAGAGAGAGAGAGAGAGAGAGAGAGAGAGAGAGAGAGAGAGCAAGAGAGAGAGAGACAGAGCGAGGGAGGGAGAGTGAGGGAGAGAGCGAGGGAGAGATTGTGAGCAAGAGAGAGAGAGCGAGGGAGAACGAGAGAGAGCAAGAGAGAGAGAGAGCGAGAGAGAGAGCGAGGGAGAACGAGAGAGAGCAAGAGAGAGCGAGAGAGATTGCAAGCAAGAGAGTGAGAGAGAGAGCGAGGGAGAACGAGAGAGCAAGAGAGAGAGCGAGGGAGAACGAGAGAGAGAGCGAGAGAGAGCGAGAGAGAGAGCAAGAGAGAGATGCACAGGCACAGTTACAGTGGGAAAGTGTAACTAAAGGTGTAAGCGCTGACTGTGGTTAGTGCAGGCTGTGTGTTCCCTCCTGAGGGGAAGGGGTGGGGGGCGTACCTCCTTCCCCCGGACAGAGAGCTCTGCGTCGCCCCCAATGCGGCCCTGCGTGTTGTGGTCGCTCTCTCCGTGACGGCACAGGTAGATGGAGTGAGAGTGCACCTGGATGTTCATGAGGTAGTACACGATCTTGCTCTGGATGTAGTCCTGCACCCGGTTTACCAGGAAACGCTGGCCCACGTTGATCACCTTGATGAAGGACATGTCCCTGGACAGGGTAGAATGAACACAGGGCAGTGACACCACCACGTGCACGGCCTCCCCGAGATTCCCTTACAGTCTGTCAGTCATTACCCACTGTTAAACCCTCTCACTGCATCCATTTATATCCCATAACTATGCCAGAGTTCAGAAATGTGTTATTTTTGTATTATAACTTCCACAAAATACATACTAAAAGAACAATGTAACATCTGATAATCTATTCAAATAGACCTGTGTAGGGCATAGTATTTGAGGGTATTTAAAATGTATTTTCATCTAACAGGTACTTATTTGGGGCATTTTATTTGAATACTGAAATACACAGAAACTGCATTTGAAATACTCATAGATAATGTATTTGACCCTAGTCATGGCAGGCGTGGTTTTCCAGCTATTAGCTCAAAGAACAATGGGTCCACCTAGTGCATTCTTTCTGTTACTACAACAGAATACTTTGTTGAAAGGAAGTTTACATTTCTGAGAGAAAAAAGTTCCAAGAGACTATAAATGCTCATCTATCCATGTCAATGATTAAAGTGAAATAAAATCACTCTCTCACTTGTCGTAGTCGTCTGGATCCAGTGGTTGATATGTAACTTTGTAGCACTCGATTCTTTTCAGGAAGTCATCCATCACCCTCTCCCTGTTTCTCTCTGGATAATCTGGACTGGAGACCTTCACTTCCTGTGAGAGAAAATAGTAATCACTGGCACAGCATAAACAAATACAGTAAACATAGGGGTACATCTTCAATGTAAAGCATCCATAACAATCCTTGAGGAAATACCAATTGAATCTCAATGTGATTCATTAGAGGGTCAAATAACTTCACTGGACATTAGAGCTTACCAGAATATTAGCAGCAATGACCTCGGGATCGTCACACACCGACTCCACAAAAAACACCTGGGAGAAAAGAGTCACCAACACACTAATTCCACCAATGCTTTTCCAGATCATCCTCAATTATCATGAGGAATAGACTTGAAAAGATGAATTCCAAAAAAATATGTAAATTTTAAATTTTTGTTTATTCAAGATGGTGGTGCAAAAGGTTTGTCGCAGTCTTTAATCTGAATCAAGTAAAATCTTATTATCAATCTTTCAGATTCCAAATAAGACATATTTGAAGATTGTTTTGAGCCCTTCCGCCTTCAGGTTCTGAGAAAATTGACTCCAAAGAAAGAAGTGGTTAATAATGATACTAATTTCACCATAGACATGGTGTTATCATTCAGAAGGTGGTATTATCTTGAACACTGCTGGGAATAGTTGAATAGTTGATTGATGATTTGCAGCAGTGGACAGATAAAGGTGACTTTCGATTGAATTAGATTCTTTCAGTGAAACAGAACCTTAAAGAAGTGGCAAATTAGCCCAGCTCCTCAGGTGACGTAACCAGGGCAGTGTTCGAGAAACTGGGGAATACACGTGCACCTGCAGGTTTACCTTATAAGCATTCTCCATCGCAAAGCTGAGGATGAGGTCTCTTCTCTCTCTGGTGGTGTTTGTGGCATCAAAAACCTAGACAACCCACACATACACACTCACAGGTGTTTCTCTTGGAAGAATAAATACATAATGCAGCAGATAGAGGAGGGGGCGATAACTGCACCTGGCCTACTGTGAGCGCCATTATGAATCATTCTCAGGGCTCCACGTTCTCAGACACAAACACAGGTGCAGCCCGGCTCGCAGGGAACAGGGTGAATAAAGCAGACCTGCACACCTGTCCCCTTTCAGCAGAACCCATCTGGAGCCCTGCAGCCCGCACCACAGCCTGATATCACACGCTAACCACACAGCGTCTTTCAGCCCAAGAAGAGGAAGCAGAAGGAAAAAGAGGAAGGTGAAAAATGTGGTTCTTACGGCAATCTGGCCTCCTTCCTCATTCAGGTAGGACTTCACATCGTGCAGTGCCACTAAGGCACACTGCCTGAGGGAACGAGAGACAAGTGGAGTGAGCCGCCAAATGCGCACAAACGCACACAGCATGTCATCACCCCTCATCCCCACACCATTATCACTGATTTAACAGTTTAAACCATCTTATCATCTGCACTTATAGACACCGCAACGTGTGAGGGAAAAGTACCGCTCCCGCCTCAGTATTATTAGCAGCTAATGAACACAGTCCTCTTAATGAAGCGATAAAGAGGGGAGGGGAGTGGAGGCCAGCATCACCAGGGTATCTGGTGAGAAGGGGAAAGTAGGGGGATGGCGAGTTTCTAATAAAAACCATACGATTCCACACAGAGATGCAGTGTGTGCCAATGGCTCCTTCTCAGGCTGGCCTCAATCACATCAAGGGCCTTTTCCTGCTTATTAAGGGAGATAAAATTGTGTCTAAAATCAGCATGTGTATGACCTTTCATCCAGCAAATGAATACATGCTGAATAACGTATATTTTGCTTTTAAAAATACAATCTGTGTCAGGTTTCCTGTAGAAAATCCCTTCTGTACTCAGGTGCCCAAAATGCAACACAGCCAGTATGGTACCAGATGGAAGAAGGTTGGCACCCTCGGTAAGATGGTTTCCACTAACATAAAAACAGTGACTGACAGTCTCCCCGAGGGAGTCTAAATGCTAATTCTGAGTTTGGGCACATCAGCATAATGTGAGAGAGCACGGTAGCATCTTTACCAGCCACCGCAAAAGAGGGACAAGGAAAACATCTGGTGCCCTCATATGCACTTGCTTTGGAAAAACAAAACTGCGCTGTGCATAGATTTACCTCATTTGAACATTCGGACACTGGAGAGCCGTTACAGAATAAGCTGGTCTAGAACAGCAGTTCCTTCTGGTCAATGTTTTACTGCCTGTGGTACTGTGCCTCTGCAGTAGCAGCTGTTAGCTTACTGAGTCTGAGATAGTCTGTTGTTTATTTATTTTACAGACTCACGATTCACCTTTTAGTTCAAGCAAAATGTTGTGCTCCAGGTCTGTCAAGAGGCCCTGGTCATGTCAGAACTGAAATTATTAAACCACAAAAAAAACTAAATAAGGAAAAACTTGGGTTCAGCTAGTCTCTGGAAAATGCTGCAAAACATCACAACTTGCACTGAAAAGGCTCAAGATAATTATTTCCAGGAACAAGAATGTGCAACTTATTTTTGTCACCACAGCCAAACAGATTATAAGGCAAGGCACAGATGGCCATGCAGGTAGTTCTTTTCACAAGGGCAAAATGGGCATATAGTTGCCGTGTAATTTGAGATAAATAATAACACGTTATCAAAAGAGTGTACATAGCTTCTGTGTCATGGTGGGTAAAACCCACTACTGCTTTCAACTGCACAACAAATCCAGTAAAATGCAGAATAGAATACATCTACAGTCTTTTTATTGTGGACACTGTAGGGAAGAATACATTTCCTGCTTCAGAGTTCTTAGATGGTCACCTAACACCTCAATCATACTGAATAATCAAGGGGGGTTAGGAAGCCTACACTGAATTATCAAGGGGGTTTACTGTCTGCTTTGCTGACAAGGACAATTTGGTTTCCTTGATCACATCACATGCATACAAAATAATGTGTATTCGTCTGCCTGCCACCCAATCAGGGACAGGCACCTGCATTTTATTTCAGGAGGTTTGGGGCATAAAAGCTCATTCTTTTCTAAAATGATTTTGCAATTGCCCTGCCTTGCTTTTACCTGGTATGCTTCATACTGTAATTAAAGACAATTTTTGCTATATTAAAAAATTGTTGTTGACTTGAATATCGGACTACAAGTTCTACGTCACAAAGGACCAAATTCCTACAACACTATATTGAGAAGTGCAATGTCTCCTGTCGTAATCCTGCATAGAACTAGGCCACATCTGTTCGGTCACAAGCCATGCCTGCCACAGTGGGGGACAGACAGCAGGGGGCACTGTGTCAAACCTGAAACTCACTTTCTTATCGTCATGGCCTCCTTGTTGTCATGTCTGAAGAAGTCATAAGACTTGTAGGTCTTGACGGCCTCCCGTCGATACACGCCGAGGTTGAACACTGCCGGGAGAATACAGGGATCAGGTTCTGCAGCTGCAGTGCCTGCCTGACATGGGCGCCCGCCATCTGTGCGCCTACTTGGCATGCAACTGATTAAATGAAGATGGCAGACAAACAGGTTCCACCGCCTGATGATCCGATAGCACAGAAAGTGTCTCTACGCCCCAAAGACCAATTACAGCCACAGGCCTGAAGCTGCTTGCTAGATGCAGTACAGGGAGCGGGATTTACAGAGGATTGATCTTTGTATATAAATGGCAGACTGCAAAAAGAATTTGGGTCGGCTTTCTGTCCAGCTCAGATGTCATCTGACTGAGCACCATATTAGTCTATCTTCCATGCGAGTCACTAGCCTACAAAAGATACTTACATAAAGACCCAGAGAAGACCAGCTACGCATTCCAGGCCTGGCTCTGGAGGATTGGGCTGTAGGCCTATATTCTGAGAGGAGGGAGGTTTGGTGTAATTGTCTCACCCTTGGTAGGAACTCCTATCCAGTTGAGGTAGCGCGTCAGCTTCTTGGACATGTAGGTCTTCCCTCTCGCCGGCAGGCCGATCATCACAATCACCGTGGGCGAGTTTGTCATGTAAGAAGCCCATGCTAAGAACACAGACGCGCGCGCGCACACACACACACACACACACACACACACAGAAAAAAACTGATTTAACAGGTTTCCACAGCCACTCAAAATCCCAGGACCACACAGCAGACATATACGTTCATTAACAAACAAACAAACAGAAAGTGACATAATGAAGCTGAATGCGGACTACAGGAATATTCTGCTTGATGGTGTGTCTGAAGTGCATCCACCACCATAACACTGTGCTTGGTGGGCACAGTGTGGAGCACAGTGTCCTGCTCAATAACTGGGAAAAAATATGCCTTGCATTTCAAATCTTTTCAAAGAAGAAACCTCAACATTTCTCTCTGTGGAAGAGACAAAGCTCTTTGTGTTTCTTAGTCTGTGTTATAATAGCTAGTCAGCACTGGTTTGAGGGGCACCGAGACAAATCCGCTCTCAGTGTGCAATGTTCTGCTCAAAACTGGCTTACGAAAGTTTCTTATGCAAGCACAAGACCACATGCTAGAGGCTATTGGTCGTTTTTGCTTTTTTGGTTACTGAAAAGCCTATCTTTGAAGGAAGTTGAGGCGTGCTGACCCTCTCCATCACATGTGGAAACACGGCTAGTCAGTCACCAGGCCTCTGCCAAAGCACCGTGGCTAGCAAAGGTTAAGAATATCGAGGGGCCTTGGCGAGACATAAAAAAACAGAAAAATAATAAATCACGAGTGCAAATAGTCGTATGCAAACATTTTGGCACCCCTGGTCAAAAAGCCTTTTACAATGAATATCTTGGTGAACAGAACCTGACCTCTAAAAGTTCAACGTGACACATTTCTTCAAATTTTAAAGCAAGATAACTTTATTAAAATTCAATAATTCAATTTATTAAAGTTCAATATAATAATAAAAAAGGGAAAAGCCCTGTGCAAAAGTTTGGGAACCCTGTCAGTTAGTACTTTGCAACTCCTCCTCGGGCAAACAGCTTGCAAACACTTCCTGTCGCCAGCTAAGAGTCTTTCAATTTTGGAATTTTCCCTTCGGCCTCCTTGCATGTATGGAATGTTTGAGATCTGTCCACAGATTTTCAATGATATTTAAGTCTGGGGACAATGCAGGGTTAGGGGCATGCTCAAGGGCCCAATGGCTGTGCGGATCTTATTGTGGCTACACCAGGATTAGAACCACCGACTTTCCGTGTCCCAGTCATTTACCTTAACCACTATGCTACAGGCCGCCCCAAAATCCATCTTTCCTGGAGGTACTTCATGCTTGATTTTGAGATATGCTTGGGATCATTGTCCATACCAAACCTCTCTTCAACTTCAATGTCCAGACTGACCTTTGAACATTAGCCTCTAGAATATCTTCATATTTGTTGGAATCCATTCTTCCTTCCACAATATTTCCTGTGCCTCCAGCTAAAATGTTGAACCTTGAAAAACATTATTTTACGTCTCTGCATGACTGTTACAGGTCATTTGGGTTCACCCAACCGCTCCACACAACTCCTTCAAAGACTGAACAAGATATCACATGTCCACAATAACATGAAGTCTTCAGGGAATAACATGTTTCAGTAAAGACACTGACTGGAGCCTAAGCACAAATGCACTTGTCTTTTCATGTACTCCAAAACTTTCAGTTTCATAATCAAAGACTGCAGTGGAAATTAAATTGATGGTGTAAGCACACGTGTGAGTGTCTGGAGGACTCACACAGTTTGGAGTTCACTGATGCAGAACCGTAAGTTAAAACCAAGCTAGTTTCACTGGGGCTCAGATGACTGATCTACTAAGGAACAGCCTGTATATTCTGTACTAGATCTTTATGAGGGTAAATTTCATGGGTTGTAGGGAACTACTACCCATTCTCACTAACACACTGTACCAAGACATTTTCCAGACAGCAGATACACATACTTTCTCTCCCAATGTCCGAACATTAACAAGTCTGACTGAACTGCAACATTAGATTTTCAAATATACACACTTTATTGTTACAAACTGACACGTTTCAACATATTGTCAACGTATATTTTTACACACGCAGACACCTCTTTTCCTTCTTTAATTAATTTGATAATTTAATATAATTTAAACACTTGAATAACCCTTTTTCATAAGAATGGACACATGTCCCCTTTGACTCTCACACTGCCTCATGCTCTTTTTGTGCAAAAAAAATATTTCTAGATCCAGAAGTTGTTATTGCATTGTGAAATAATGACAGAATTGTATATTCAACCATTGACTATATGTCTTTTTAAGGTGACTCACCAAGTTAAGTGACACTTGTTCAATCTTAATAAAAGAAAGAAAACAGGTACCACCCTGTCTGTGAATTACACTTTGACAATACGTCGACATGTCCATTTGTAACAATCAAGATGGTAGTGCTGTCTCACTAAGTGGGAAGGACATAATATTAAGATTTTTGACAAGCACCCCCATGCTAGGAAAGCCAGTTTATTACTAAAGCTGAAGTAACTGTTAGTTAACAAGTCTCTACCAAGAGTTGCATCTTTGTTGCAGCATGGCATAATCTTAAACCAGATGCAGATGCCCGCCATAAGGAAACTCTTAAAAGCAGTGTTGTTGGAGCTGAAAGTAACAACGGTGTTCTCATTAAGATCTCAGCCACAAAAGGCTAGCCTACGGTTCTAAGAGTCCTCACGCGTTCAATTACTAATTAGGTAATAATCTCACGCATTTTAAATTACTTACAGCATTTCTTCTCGTTGACTCTGGGTTCCGACTTTTTGGTGTCTGCAGAATTTGCCAGTCCGCCGTTTCTGGGCGGGTCTGCAGCCATAGCACAAGACTCGAAGGCGCTGTGTGGTCACCGCTGGGTCCGTCTTGCAGGTGCAAGGTCTAGCGGGATGCTGTCTCCATCTGTGAGAAAATGGACCAGAAGCATATATCCTTACGATAGCTAGTTCGCTCGACAACTTTCATTGAATCTGACGCCGCTTATCTTTTACTTTTTGCCTTGACTGCATGTTACACGCACACAGGGTTTACCTAGTTATCTGCAATGGCAACATCCACAAGCTATAGCTCCTATAGCAAACGCAATAGCACTTAACTTACACGATTGAGTTGCTGGTCTGTTTGAAATGTATACAATAGCTTGACAGTTAATAGTAAGATTCATTTGCATTGTGCTAATCAGATTATTACTTCTTGCATTGCCTGAAATTCGGCCAAGAATTTATATCATTAACGACAATGGACTGATTCAAACGATTCGCCGTTTCAGGCCATAACATGCACGCAATGCTTGAAGTGGTGGTAACACGTATACTACGGCCAGGACAACTTGCTAATGCTAACAGTTTTATGTGCTCTCGACGTCGAAAGCACAGCAGGTGTGATGGGGTGCATTTATCGAGGTTTCAACCACACAAGCACACCTTTGTAGCTAACGTTATTAAAATTCACCAGAGGACACATTGGCAAAACATGAAATAAACTTATTAGCTAGCCACCTTTTTGGTGAAGCCGGTCCCATATACTAACTTCAAGTCGTTAAGAGAGAGTATCTATAGATGACAGATGCACCCACAGAGCCGGCTAGTTATGCCTAGCTACTGTAGCTCGCTAACGTTTAAAATCGACGTTAGAATCAACATAAAATACCGTTCGAACCGACGAATAGTGTTCGTACCAGCCGCAAAGAGCAGTTTCTTCTGTTCACGTCTGCGACATCTGTGTTCGTTGTATTTTTCAGATTCAAAAACCAAAACCTGAGTTAGCCACAAATGCTTCTTGGCTTAGCCGATTCTATATATCGACAAGGAAGTAGCCTAGCCTATGCGCAACGAGGCGTTGCCTCAAGCTGCAGGTATAGCGGTTGCTATGGAAAATTGTAAAATTTACGCACGCACACCTGACCTTCCGAGTTTAGGACGATGTGCCTTTGGATTGAAATATTACTTTTTACCGTAAACCAGCGAATATGTAGATTTGCTAAGTGTACCACAGCAAACACAGGAACTTGCTTAGTTGGAAATTGGCAACAGACTCACCCACCCGCTTCATATACCGTAGCCTAACTTATTGTCTGTATGCATGGTTTTAATAAATAGTCTGATTGCGTGCAATGCAACAATAAAATTATATTTATACATGTATCACTCCTGTTGGATCCTCGATCCCACTGGTGCAAAATATCGTATGCTAATAAGAGTAGCACGCTCCAAAACAAAAAGGAACTGTACCTTTAACTGTGACAATGACGCAACATTTTATAGATAGCATTACTAGGGCCACGTCCAACCCCGACAAAACATAGCAAAACGTTTATTTAAACTTAAACGGTGGCGCGCTGAACATCCTGTTGCAAACCCTGAGCGGACTGACTGACATAGTACAGTTTGCTCCAATGGCGTCTGAGAAGGCGTTCTCCGCCATAGACCTTTGATTAGGGGTACACCCCCGACACACCCACCACGTGAGAGCAAACATACCTCAAAGCCTGTTGTAAAACGTTGCACACCGGTAGGAGAAAACATATTGTTCAACACTGAGCGTGTTTAAAAATTACATTTACATTTTATAGGTTGCATTTTGCACTTTTTTATGGTACATGTAATGTAATTATGTTGTAAGCAATAGCATAATGTTTTGGCCTGTTCATGAGCAGAATGCATACAAAACGAACGTGGAAACGTCAACAGTTATTGTTTTTGTTGCCTGAAAAGCTACTTAACATTAGTTTGGGATTCTGAAATAACATCAACAACCCTTGCCCATATTTTTTATAATGCAGAAGAAGGATTTCTTTAAAACCCCAGCCAACGTGAATGATAAAAAATATAGAACGATTGAAGTCACGATAATTTAGTGCAATGTACAAACTGCTGAAACATTTATTGAAATACAACATCAAGTGTGCAGAAGTTGTGCAAACTGCTTTAAAAAAGACGATGTGCGATAGAAGTGGCCTGAAGCTCCTGAATAAAACCAGAACCAGGGGAGCTGAGATTTGAGTATAATTCATGGTCTGTATTTCCATCTAGTGGATATTATGGGTCATTACTAAGCGCCTTGGCCTCTTCTTTTCTAAATGGTCAATTTCTTGTCCACTAGCCTTAGAAAACAAAAACACGTTGCACTACATGTTGCAACTGACCATGAAAGATCTCAACTACCAGGCAACAAAGACAAGATAGTGTAAAATAAATAAACTTTGACTAGCCATTCAATCACATATAGTCGGTGGTACAGAATGCAGATGCAAAAAAAGGACTCGGGACCTTGATTTAACATCTCCATTGAAAGAAAGTACTTTCTACTACACATTTCTACATGGTCAAGAAGATAGAGTTCCCCTATTGCCTACAAACATTTCCTTGTGCAGCAACCTGGTTTCCCCCCACGTCTCCCATCTAGTCCTAACCAAGACCAAATCTGTTTTCCTCCAGCAGTTTTATATGAGAGGGTACAGCGTGGTATGGCTACTGTCTTTGTTAGCAATGCATGCAGATAATAGAGAAAATACTAAGGAAAATACTCAGGAATACTGAGGAATATCCCAAATGGAATGCATCCATGAGTAATAAAATAAGATAAAACCCATTCCCTAATTAAATACATGTGCAATTTCAGTATTAGCTGCACATTATTGAGCACCCTCGACCAATACCTTTTCAACCAATCAAAATGACTGCTATACTATTGTTTTGAGCCCCTATTAAAACCCTACTAAATTTTCTCAACCAATGCCAAAACCCCATGAGATTTGGGTGGAGCCACTTGATATTGGGCTTAGAATTGAAAGGGTTAATAACAACGGTAAAAGAGGGGGGAATTCTACTGACTAATCCTTGTGCTATTGGCTGTGCCTTGAAACTGGCCCATTTCTGGCTCACCCGTTTCAGAAAGACTGTTCTATCAATAATCTAAGCAATCTGATCCTCCTCTGTTCAGACAGAGGGCATGTCTATTATCCAGTTCTATTTACAGTACAGGTATCATGTTTTGGATGGGAGTCCTGTCTTTCAGACACCATTATTGATGGCATTGTAGCACAGTTCAGGGACATTGATCTAATGGCACTTTGATATTCCTTTGTCCCATGACTTATGTGGAATTGAAATGTTAGACCTTGAATGTTTCATTGGAACTAGTTGTAGTTCCTGTAAAGATCTTGACTTACCCATTAACTTTTATTGTATTTTTAGGCTACTTAACGCTATACAGAGATTAATGCAGTTAATGCATGTCGCTATCATTTTAATTACAGTCCTACAGTTGCATAATTAAAACGAAAATATTATTCAACCTGTGTTTATTGTCATTCTTCTCATTACAGACAGATATATGAAAAAGAACAGAATACAGTACCCCAGGGACCAGAGGACAGTATAAGAATAGCCACAAACAATTAAAAATAATAAATACGCAAATGCAGGAGGGAACAGTATAAAAAAAACTAAAATGACAATGAACAATAAATGCAAAGTATGCATGTTTCCTGCTTGAGGAATTTATATTAAAGTGATATTCGACAACATACTACCTGTATATGATCCAAGAAAATGAAGAGGTTACTGTAAATGTGGCCTCTCCAGCCTGAAACTCATTGAAGCTAGCGCTAATATTTTGAGAGGCTGGCTTGTAGAAAATGTGTGGTGCTTTGACAATAGGCAACATTCATAGAAACAGTGTCGCGAGAAAACAACTTTACAGAGATCTTGTCCTGAACCACATCGGGGTATGGTCCTGGAATGCGGTTGGATGATGGTTTCTCGAATTTTTTTATGATTCTGCGGCAATTGGACAATTTTATTCCACAATTTTGGAATGTGAATTTTTGAAAGCTGAGCCAGAACTGTATGCCCACCATTACACCACCTAGTGTTAGGTCAACAGCATGCAAATTCTCAACATTCATGCAGGCTGCTGACCTCTTTTTTTATTATTTAAAAACATAGAAAAATTGTCACCCAACGCAAGGCTAGAGATATAACATGTGAAATTAAATGGGGTGGTTGATTGAGTGACAGTTATCTGAGACCAGACTGTATATTTTCCTTGGAGGTGCCTGCCTGCAGTCAGCTCAGTCAGAGTTAAGATACAATCTGGCCCTTAGGCACACCACTGTTTGACTGATTAGGACTGCTTGGCTGACACTCCTGCTCACTTTTGAGAACAGTTGACCTCCAGGGATGCTCAATACATTCTCTTAGGGGGACACATTCATAGCTGAGTTGGAGTGTCTAAGATGAAGTCATATCCCAGTTCTATTTCCTTGAGGCCTCTGAGCTGTTTCCCTCTTGAGGCATAGGAGTTCATTTGGCCTATGTGACAACAATTACTATGAAATTTGAACCCCTTGATAGTCTATCAGTCACGTAGAGGTAGAAGTAATTCTTTCACCTTTTGAATGTGGCATCATACTGTACATATCCACCCTGACCACAGCTGCACACTGGTATTTATGCTTGTCATAGCAGCTTAAGGGAGCCACCTACACTACTCTTTCTTGTGTTGCTATTCGTTCCCAGTTCCTGTCTAATTTTATCAAAAGAAGGATTCAATTATTAGTAGCTCAATTTAACCTGTTCTTGTGTCTCTGTAATGTTTCATTATCTACATTATCTCTGTTTCAGTACACTGTAAGTGTGGCGAATGGCTTCTGTCAGATTTTCCTTCAATGAAAGAACTGGCAAGGTTGTTGCTGGAAGCCACTCCCATGGGTGATAGAGTCAACCAGTCCCTGGTATAAGAGCAATAATTAACTCTATAGTCAGGAGCTGTGTATGGCCATTAGATAGGTAATGACCTCTGGCAATTCAGTCTCACAATAAGGTAAGTTATACTATTGCTGTCAATTTGAAGCTGGTTTGTGATGTGATTTGAAAAGTGCAATTGTGATTTCCTTCTTTCAGCTTTCAAGTTTTGTGTAAATGATAAGCATGTAAAATTCAGCGAGCTATGAATAATTTTGACCGTCAGCTATAGTGGAATTGCTTTCTATTTTTACTATTTATATATAAAATAGTTTAATGATCCCCTTTTTCATATACATAGATGGAAATACCATGTAATATGTATATTGTTAATGCAGTAAACAAAAATGCTTTCATAAAATTAACTATGTCTATAAAATCTACAATATAATTGGAATCTGTGAACTGACACAATGGTCCTGATAATTGAATCATTTTCAGCACTGTCGTGATTGTCATTGCGTTCTGCATTTCATTTAGTGCATTTTATAATTTGGATTTGAGGTGAGTGGATCTAGTGTGTGTTTCAGTATCGTTGAGACCATTTGGTTATCACAGTTTGCTTGGAGTGATACTGTACCAGTGCCTTTCAAGGTCAGATAAGGAACCAATGGATGACAACAGAGGAAACTGGCACTGAAATAGAGGGGCTTAAAGTCTTATCTAATGAAATTAAGGAATATCAAAGAAAAACATGATAATTCTTGTTTTCATTATTTTATTTTATTTTATTTTTATCAGTGGCTTTGTTGGGGGGGGGGGGGGGGGGGCATTTCCATTCCTGCTTTTGTTTCCATCAATTACCCTGGCTCAGCTAAATACTGAGTTGTATCATGTACTGTTTGTACCTTGCCATGTCACATGGAGATTAGAACACAGAATTTCATATACGAATAAAAGAGCAGTTTTCATATAGTTTATCAACTTTAAAAAAATATAAAATTCTTCTATAAGTCGGTCTAAATAAACAAATGACTTGGCTGTGTAAATAAATGAGAACAGAAGTTATTTTCTGATCTATATTGAGTTACACTGCCAACCAATTCAAGAACAGGATTCATTCAACCAACTGCCCAGTCACAGTCCTGCAAATCACATTCACAGTGTCTAAATGCCTTAATACATGTGTTTCTGTGTACTCTTGTGGCCAGTCCTACCACCAGGCCTCCCTGACTGGCTCCTGATTGGCTGGCATCATGCATCAAAACTACCCTCGCTATGTGATTGACAGGCCAGCCTACACTTTACCCATCTTTGATGAGGAGTTTGACAAGAAGAGCCGGAGCTTCCCAGTGGGGGAGAAAGTGAAGAAATTATTCCGGTACAGCCACTGTTCAGGAACTGACATTGGTTTTCTCTGCTTTTTTCAGGGGTTTTTAAAAAGATTTGTTAAGTATATCTTATCTGGTCATTGTGTAAGAATGTAAGAATTTCCTGTATGTACTACAAACAGGAAAATCATACATTCTTATACGATGACTGGATAAGATATACTAAACAAATTATTTCACATCACATTTGTACTCACTTCTTATAGTATTGTACCAGGCTTTACCAGAAGGAAATTAACTGTTAAAAATAAGAGGTGAATTATTTTAACAGTTCAGACGAAGAATGGCTTATTTGACCATTTGTGTGGATCAGGTGTTCCAAGGCCCGTCTGAAGTCACTGCTCTTCAGACATCTACCTGTGCTCACCTGGCTTCCCAAGTACAAGGTGAAGCAGAACCTGTTATTTGATGCCATCAGTGGGATCAGCGCAGGAACCATCCAGGTTCCACAAGGTCTGTTTCCTCCCTACGATCTGTGATCATTAGGGCATCGCTCATACAGTCAGTGAATACTTCATTGGGTGCTTATTTCTTAGACTTATTGGTCTTCTGCTGTAGCCAACCCACTTAAATGCTTGACGAGTCGTGTGTTCAGAGATGCTATTCTTGATACTACCATTATAATGCATGGTTATTTAAGTTACTGTCACCTTGAACCAGTCAGGGCTATTCTCCTCTGACATATTTCACCCACAGAACTTCTGCTAAATGGGTATTTTTGTTTTTTTACCAAAAAAAAAAAAATGTAAACATTAGAGACCGTTATGCATGAAAATCGCAGGTGATCAGCAGTTTGTAGTTCAACTGTATGGCACAAACAATCATTCCATGGCCAAAGTCACATAGATCACATTTTCTCCCCCATTCTGATGTTTGGTGTGAACAATTTAACCTCTTAACCATGTCTGCATGCTTTTATGCATTGTGTTGCTGCCAGATAATTGGCTGAGTAGATGTTTGCATTAAAGGGCTGGTGTACACATGTACCTAATAAGTGTATTTGAGAACTCCACAGTCATTGGTCCTCATTCACAAAACATGTGTATGATCAGATTTGATTATAGAACTTTCCACATTCATCTTTTTTTTCTTATCTGAATTTGTTATTTCGTCCAATCAAAATCTATGTGTTTTTGGACACATACAGTGGTGTGAAAAAGTGTTTGCCCCCTTCCTGATTTCTTATTTTTTTGCATGTTTGTCACACTTAAATGTTTCAGATCATCAAACAAATTTAAATATTAGTCAAAGACAACACAAGTAAACACAAAATGCAGTTTTTAAATGAAGGTTTTTATTATTAAGGGAGAAAAAAAATCCAAACCTACATGGCCCTGTGTGAAAAAGTGATTGCCCCCCCCTGTTAAAACATAACTTAACTGTGGTTCATCAAACCTGAGTTCAATTTCTCAAGCCACACCCAGGCCTGATTATTGCCACACCTGTTCTCAATCAAGAAATCACTTAAATAGGACCTGCCTGACAAAGTGAAGTAGACCAAATGATCCTCAAAAGCTAGACGGCATGCTGAGATCTAAATAAATTCAGGAACAAATGAGAAAGAAAGTAATTGAGATCTATCAGTCTGGAAAAGGTTATAAAGCCATTTCTAAAGCTTTGGGACTCCAGCGAACCACAGTGAGAGCCATTATCCACAAATGGCGAAAACATGGAACAGTGGTGAACCTTCCCAGGAGTGGCCGGCCGGCCAAAATTACCCCAAGAGCGCAGCGACGACTCATCCAAGAGGTCACAAAAGACCCCACAACAACATCCAAAGAACTGCAGGCCTAACTTGCCTCAGTTAAGGTCAGTGTTCATGACTCCACCATAAGAAAGAGACTGGGCAAAAATGGCCTGCATGGCAGAGTTCCAAGACGAAAACCACTGCTGAGCAAAAAACATTAAGGCTCGTCTCAATTTTGCTAGAAAACATCTTGATGTTTCCCAAGACTTTTGGGAAAATACTCTGTGGTCTGACGAGACAAAAGTTGAACTTTTTGGAAGGTGTGTGTCCCATTACATCTGGCCTAAAAGTAACACTGCATTTCAGAAAAGGAACATCATACCAACAGTAAAATATGGTGGTGGTAGTGTGATGGTCTTGGGCTGTTTTGCTGCTTCAGGACCTGGAAGACTTGCTGTGATAAATGGAACCATGAATTCTGCTGTCTACCAAAAAATCCTGAAGGAGAATGTCTGGCCGTCTGTTCGTGACCTCAAGCTGAAACAAACTTGGGTTCTGCAGCAGGACAATGATCCAAAACACACCAGCAAGTCCACCTCTGAATGGCTGAAGAAAAACAAAATGATGACTTTGGAGTGGCCTAGTCCTGACCTGAATCCTATTGAGATGATGTGGCATGACCTTACAAAGGTGGTTCATGCTTGAAAACTCCAATGTGGCTGAATTATAACAATTCTGCAAAGATGAGTGGGCCAACATTCCTCCACAGTGCTATAAGAGACTCATTGCAAGTTATCACAAATGCTTGATTGCAGTTGTTGCTGCTAAGGGTAGCCCAACCAATTATTAGGTTTAGGGGGCAATCACTTTTTCACACAGGGCCATGTAAGTTTGGATTTTTTTTCTCCCTTAATAATAAAAACCTTCATTTAAAAACTGCATTTTGTGTTTACTTGTTGTCTTTGACTAATATTTAAATTAGTTTGATCTGAAACATTTAAGTGTGACAAACATGCAAAAAAAAAAAAAAAAATCAAATCAGGAAGGGGGGGGCAAACACTTTTTCACACCACTGTATGTAAGGGCAAATAAGCAGAAGAGGTTTCTATTTGGAATGTTTTGCTATTCATGCAAAGTCAATTTAAGGAGTTACAGACCTTAAAAAAGGCTATTCATTTGTTAACTACATTCACTATTAGCATCTGAATAATTTCACTCAATATCTCATTATTTCACTAGTTTGTATTTTTACTTTTACAAAATTCTGCACACTTCATGAATCCCACTTTGTTTTTTTTTGTTTTTTTAATATCTTTGCTTAAGAGCAAAAGTATGAAGAATTTAAGAAAAGTCTTGTGCATGAGGTCCATTGTGTCAGTGTGGAAGGTACAATACGTTTTTGTCTCTGTTGGATGAATGATAGCCCAGAACTCTGTGATATGTGCTTGCTCAGGCTTGGAGTTTCATGCAGTAGGTTTGTGCTCTGGTGGATGTTGGGTAGGTTTACCAGTTGTTGGCCCTTCTTTTGTCCTGCCCTAGGCATGGCCTTCGCCCTGCTGGCCAACCTACCTCCAGTCAATGGACTGTACTCCTCCTTCTTCCCCCTTATCCCTTATTTCTTCATGGGCACTGCCCACCAGATGGTACCTGGTAAGTCTGAGGATGAGAATCGCTCCAACTAAGCTCTATAACACCAGCCTGAATTAAGCGTTATGGAACGAGAACCCTTGGTAGGCTATATCGTGGATATTGGCACGGCTAGCGGGGTCGTTATGCACGACGTGGCGATCCACGACAATCAAAGATGTGTGTACATTCCATTTAGCCGCGCGTATATCGTGAATATTGGCGCGGCTGGAACACGAACTGACCAATAGAGACAATGGACCGACCTATCCGTTGTACAAGGCAACTTAATGCATGTTTTATACATACAAAATACACATATTGCTGCTATGTTGTATATTTGATGTATTTTTGCTGTTATTGTTTTTGTCATATTAGTTTTTCATGTGTAAAGTGTGCTCTCCACTCAGGGACCTTTGCTGTGCTTAGCATTATGGTTGGCATGGTGTGCCTAAACCTGGCACCTGCGTCTGACTTCATGCACTTCAATGCCACCCTCAATGCCACCGTGGTGGATGAGGAGAGGATGGGCCAGGTCAGGCTGGGCATCTCAGGCACTCTGGCTTGCCTCACTGCACTCATACAGGTACTGGAGCCATCATGGAGCCAAACAGTTTAAGAATGTCCTGAGACCTGAACATTAAGGTGAAATGATTCAGATACTAGACATGCTGTATCCTGTGAACTCAATCTACCATAATAATGTGGATATCCTGAGATCTGAATTCCGCACTTATTCTGAGAACTGAACATCGACAACTCCCATGCGCATCAAACTCAAAGCTCTGACATGACAGGAGTCCTTGATTAAATAATTATGCTAAACAACATCATTGACCCTTCAGACATCAGTAAAATCCCTACCAAGTACTGACATTTTTCAAAAGGAATATATATTTTTCACCAATATTCTGAGCAAAAATTATTGTATGATTTATTCATGATTGTACATTTTGATTTGTGACATGTTTCTAAGAAACGTCTCAAGATTAGCAGGAGTTCAGGAGGAAGTGTTTTTAGCTGTTCAATACTCTGGGCCACCTTGGTTTGAACTGTGGATAGCACTATATAATTTAAATTTAAACATTTGGTAACACTTTACTTGAACCTTTCGACATAAGGCTGACATTACACTGTCATACACATGACATAACAGCTGTCCCAAAATGACATAACAGCTCATGGCAAATGACATAACACTTGTCATTTTTTGTTAAGTGCTATGACAATTACTATGTCAAATTAAGTCACTTGTCAAATTTAGGTACTAGCTAGCTGTAGTCAAAGTGTTGTGGCAGCTGTCATGACAGGTACTTCATGAAACTGTCATAAGCACAAGGAAATGCCAGACATAAACACTTTTGACAAGTATATACCAATAATATAACAGTGTAACAATCTCATGATCCATGCTGCCTCCCCTTACCAGCATCTCTTCTCTCTATCTCTCTTTACCAACATCTCTCCTCTGTCTCTCCTTACCAACATCTCTCCTCTGTCTCTCCTTACCAGCAACTCTCCTCTGTCTCTCCTTACCAACATCTCTCCTCTCTGTCTCTCCTCACCAACATCCCTCCTCTCAAACTCTTGGCAGATGGGCCTGGGCCTGATGCAGTTTGGCTTTGTGGCCATCTATCTGTCCGAGTCCTTCGTCCGGGGCTTCATGACAGCAGCTGGGCTACAGATTTTGATATCAGTGCTGAAGTACATCTTTGGCATCAGTGTGCCCCCCTACAGCGGACCCCTGGCCACCATCTATGTGAGTCCCACTTTCTCATCACCCTGCCTGTTGTTCATTCAAACAGGAGAAAGTTTCTGTTTCCTTGTTTGCTAATGTTTGTCTTGTTGAACACACTGATACAATTGTTATTGACCTCCACAAGAATGTGCAGCACACAGCAATTTATAGTATACACCACATATGCCTCTTTATCTGTAATATTATATTTCCTGACACATCAATATCCAACATTACATGAAATAGTGGCCTCTGTTTCAGACTCTGGTGGACATTTTCAGTGGCCTGCCCCACACTAATGTGGCATCATTGGTCTTTGCTGTGGTCAGCAGCGTGGTTCTCATCGTGGTGAAGGAGCTGAACGTGCGCTATCGACACAAGCTCCCGTTCCCCATCCCCATGGAGATCATCATTGTGAGTGACATGTACCCCCCCCCACACCCCCTCCACCGTACTGACAGAAAGATTCTGGTCTCTAGGAAGCTGGCAGTGTTGCCCTTTTTTTCCGCCCAGATCATGTGATTAATTGATTGTTTTGGCTGATTTATTTCTGTTTTCCAAATATGTCTTTGTGGAGAACAGCCTGGGGAAATAAAAGTTTTGATACAAAAAACCAGCCTCATCTCTTGAAGCTTGAATATCCAACTCAATATTGAAAATGCAAGTGCAAAATCTCTGTATTGGGATCTCTGGGACTGCGCTGAATTGGTTAATCTCTCTAACAGGAAGTTCTCCTTCTCTATCACACTAATTACGTGTGGTGTTCCCCAAGGCTTAATTCTTGGGCCGATCTTATTCTCAATTTGTATGTTACCCTTGGGTCAAATAGTACATCAGCATAATCGTTTCACTGTTATGCTGATGGTACTCAGTTGTATTTGTCAGTCAAACCAGCAGGTTAACTGTAGTGCATGACTGCAAAATTGGATGTCTCAAAATTTCCTCCAGTTAAATTCAGGACTGAGGCCCTAGTTATTGGCTCTGAGCTGGTCATTACTAAAATCCAACCAACCCTCTTTTTCTTTTTCTCATATTATAAAATCCGTATCTAGAAATTTAGGAATAATTTTCAACTTAAACCTCAGATTTCAGCAACACGCAAAAAAGCTATTCCAGACTTACAATCACCAACTAAAATATATTGCAATAATTAGATTTGCCGTATGTTTTGAGGACACTGAGAAAGTCTTGCATGCTTTTATTTCTTCAAGACTAGATTATTGTAATGTTCTGTATACTTGTCTTGGTCGCCAATCCCTGACTCATCTTCAAGTCATATAAAATTCAGCAGCAAGACTACTGACTAGGATAAGATGGACTTCACACATTACCCCAGTTTTGGCTTCACTTCACTGGCTTCCAGTGACTTTTCGAGTTGGTTTTTAAAGTTGACTAATTACTTATGAAGCTTTGCATGGCCGGGCGCCCGAATACATTATGGAACTGTTAGTTCCCTAATAGCCACTTAGGGGTCTTAGGTCATCTGCTCAGACATTGCTGGCTGTTCCAGGGTCTAGGCTAAAAACCAAAGGTGATTGTGTCTTCTCTGTTAGGGCCCCTAGGCTCTGGAACAGCCTTCCTGCTATGGTTTGATCTGCTGAGTCAATGTCCTCTTTTAAATCACATTTAAATCTCATTTTTATAGGATTGCTTTTATAAATGCCAATTTTTTTTCTTGTTATATTTAACCATGTTTGTTTTTCCCTTAATGTTTGTCCTCTTTTAATTATGTTTTTACTTTGTGCTGTATATGCTTCATTTTTAATTATGTTTTTATCTAGCTTTGACTGGCATTGATCCTTTCCAGTTTCTTAAATATATATGTTTATGAAACCCAAGCTTTACTATGCCCTTCAATTTATTGTGTAAATTAATTTTGTGTATTTTTGCCTTTTTTATTTATGCATATCTTAATTGCTATTGTACATGTGAGTAAATTTATTTGATGCTGGTTCATATATCCTCATTGTATCTGTTTATATTGGGAATGTTTGACCTTGCAACATTTTCATTAGATGAGGCTTCTCTGCTGTAAGAATCCAGTGCCTTACTCTTGTGTTTCTGTATTGCAGATTCATATTAGAACATAAAAATGCCTTGCAGCAGTAGCCATTTTAGTATTACTCTACAGTCTTGAATGTGAATTGATGATGACTGTTACATTCCCAGTAGTGAATTCATGCTTTCCTCCTGCTCAGGTTGTAGTGGCAACAGCCATCTCTGGCCCCCTGGACATGCCTAAAGAGTACCACATGGATGTTGTTGGGATGATTCCCCTGGGGTGAGAGACCCAAAACCCCCCTTGGGTTTTGTTTAAATTTCTGAGCACTATGCTGCTCTAGTTTTATTTTTATGTTTTCTGCAGACACTATTACCAAGATGCTTTACACAAAAATAGGACAAATAGACCACACTGTGCCTGACCCTCCAGAACACGAGGTGAAGTCCTCAGCGGGAAGATGTCTCAGGAGTAACCCCTCCTCTGTTATTATTAGAGTGTTGATTTTCAAACCAGAAGACCCGAAGAGTGTCTTATCTGACTTACAGTTTTACACACTATTCATTTAAACAGCTGGCTACTTTACTGAAGCAACTCATGAATACCCTGCTTAATAGTACAGCAACATTGTCATGCCTGGGATTTGAAACTCTTTGAAACAAGTTCCCTAACCATTGTCTCATACTGCCATTTTTCCCCTCTCCACCAGTTTCCCAACCCCCATCATACCGACGGTGAGCCAGTGGAACGATATGCTGAGCACAGCCTTTTCCCTGGCAATTGTGGGATACGTCATCAACTTGGCCATGGGCAGGACCCTAGCAGCCAAGCATGGCTACAACGTGGACCCCAATCAGGTATGAGAAGGAAGAGGAAGGAAAGTGGCATGAAAGGCATGACCCCAGGTTTCATAGACCCACCTAATCTTTTCAACCCTGAACTAGAGGTGTGCTGTAAAGTCCAGGGGTCAGAAAGTAAAAGACCTGCTATGTGTTTCTTCCACCCATAGTCTCACTAGTTCACTCATAAGATCTACCTCCTGGCTGAGGAATTGTGCTAATTAGCTAATTAAGATTTGGAACAAAGTACTGGGGACGACCTGGATTTTCCACTGCTGCTCTGAAAACACTGTACTCCCTACATTACATTACATTATTGGCATTTGGCAGACGCTCTTATCCAGAGCGACATACAACAAAGTGCATACCCATAACCAGGGATAAGTTCACTGAAAGACCCTAGAGGGAAGTACAATTTCAACTGCTACCTGTACAACAAAGATAAGGACAAGGGCCTTTTTTTTTTTTTTTGAACAAACAAACAAACAGAGCAAAACTATCCAAACACTGCTTACCTAGCCAACTAAAAATACCGATACACAAAGCAAGTCACAGAGACAACAATTAAGGTTCACAGGGAGGTAGGGAGGGATGGGGAGAGGTGCTGCTTGAAGAGGTGTGTCTTCAGCTTGCGCTTGAAGGTGGGGAGAGATTCTATAGTTCTGACCTCAACGGGGAGTTCGTTCCACCACCGTGGAGCCAGAACAGACAGTAGTCGTGAGCGTGAGGTGGAGGTTCTGAGAGGGGGAGGTGCCAAGCGGCCTGTGGAGGCTGAACGAAGAGGTCTGGCAGGGGTGTAGGGTCTGATGATTTTTTGCAGATGGGGAAGACCCTTTAACTGCTTGGAAGGCTAGCACCAATGTTTTGAATTTGATGCGAGCCATGACAGGCAGCCAGTGGAGGGAAGTAAGCAGGGGGGTGACGTGTGAGTATTTGGGAAGGTTGAAGACCAGACGAGCTGCTGCATTCTGGATGAGTTGGAGGGGTCTGATGGCGGACGCTGGGAGGCCAGCCAAGAGGGAATTGCAGTAGTCCAGGCGGGACAGAACCATCGCTTGGACCAGGAGCTGGGTCGAGTAGGGGGTGAGAAAGGGGCGGATTCTCCGTATGTTGTATAGGAAGAACCTGCAAGACCGGGTCACCGCCGCAATGTTCTCGGAAAGGGACAGTCTGCTGTCCATCACCACGCCGAGGTTCCTTGCACTGGGTGACGGCGTGAGTGTGGTATCCCCGAGGGAAATGGAGAGATCCAGATGGGGAGAGGTATTAGCAGGGATGAATATCATTTCAGTTTTACCTGGGTTGAGCTTTAGATGGTGGTTGTCCATCCAGCTCTGGATGTCCCTCAGGCAAGCAGAGATACGGGCTGAAACCTGCGTATCAGACGGCGGGAACGAGACGAAGAGTTGGGTATCGTCCGCGTAGCAGTGGTAGGATAGCCCATGTGCAGTGATCACAGGGCCAAGGGAGCGAGTGTAAAGAGAAAAAAGAAGCGGGCCAAGGACTGAGCCCTGGGGAACTCCTGTGGCGAGGGGCGGAGGTGTCCCTACAATTGAAGCTGAAATACTACAGTCTGATGGACCTTATAAATATTCAAGTGGCAGGCCCTGAGTAAAATTCTGTGGCAATGGATGCCTTGTCCCCTAATATATAACACTGGAAACTCCTGTTGCCAGCTGGAACCACCTGTAATTAGAAAATGTATTCCACTTAACTTAACATGATTCATATTAATCGTATATCACAGTAGCATGAAGTCATACCTCCATCTTGGCTCCTCAAAGGGTAAGATTTCAGCTAGGAACAGAGCACCTTGGGAGCACCAGGTTGGAGCAGGTCCATTCATTCGCAACTGAATAGTCCCTGGAACAATATTTGTTGTCAGACTGCTAGATTAAGGGAACTTGAGCCATGAATGAGCAGCCAAAGCCTGTCTGACTTCTATGGGGACCAATGCCTCAGTGTGCTGTGGCCATGTCACTGTGATTGTTCTACTGCAGGAGATGCTGGCTCTCGGCTGCAGCAACTTCCTTGGGTCCTTTTTTAAGATCCATGTCATCTGCTGTGCCTTGTCTGTCACTCTGGCTGTGGACAGTGCTGGGGGCACCTCACAGGTAATCCCCTCTCCATGCCCCTCTGGGGTACAGACACCAGCCTTGTATCGACTTTTATAGGCTTGCTAGACATCCTGTAAAAAAGATATGAAATGTCATCCATCATTGCACAGGACAACTGAATGATAATACTTAATCCATTCTGTAAATATGAATAACGCTTTAAAATAAGGTTACAGGAATCTACAATAACTAATGTTAGTTAACTAACTATCTACTGAGAAATCAATCAGTACATCTTTGTTTATGCATAGTGTTTGTACATCCTTAATTCATGTTAAGAATAACATTAGTTATTGCCAATTTATGTTGGATTGAAAAATCTAAAGTTAATGTATTTGTCATTGGTTAGCTGATTATAAGTTTATCCTGTGGTATAAATATTGGTAATACTTTGTTAACAACTACATTAGTTAATACCAATTAATGTACCTTATTGTACAGTATGACCAAATGCCCTAATACATTATAATATGAACTTCATCTGATCCATTGAACCACCACTGACAATAATAACTCATTTTGTCAAATGACTGCTCTTTGCTAATGGTTTTGAAAATTTGGACTATTTGCTAATGCATGTACTGGACCCAGCATAATGACAATATGTGATTATGGTAATTATAGTTACAAAATAACTATTCTTTGTATGTTGATTTCATAATACATACGCATACTCCCATAACAATGCCAGTGACAATGAGCCCACAGCCTGCTTCCTCTTTCCTAGTTTGCCAGTCTGTGTGTGATGCTGGTGGTGATGGTCACCATGCTGGCTTTGGGAGCTTACCTCAAACCACTACCCAAGGTAGGAGACCTTCCTTATCACAACCTAAAGCAGCGTTCAGAATGCAAGCGTCGGCTAAGTTCAGCCGAGACTGTCTGGACCTGATAAAGGATAGCGCTGAGACCATGCGTCTCGTAGCACTGAAATGTACTGCATGCTGCAATGGCCTTTGTCCCCCACCCTTCACAGTCTGTGCTTGGAGCACTTATTGCGGTCAACCTGAAAAACACGTTGCTGCAGCTCTCTGATCCTTACTACCTGTGGAAGAAGAACAAGCTGGACTGCGTGAGTCCGCCCCAGAGCACCAAATGAAAACCTATTTGAAAGAGATTACTGTAATTTGTAACATTAGACTTGAATTAGAATCATAATTGTTTTGGATTGCATGGATGTATGTAATGCACACATACATTATGAGGCGGACACTTACAATATGTGCTTCCAGTGTACCCTGCTATTAACCTGACATGTTATTTCATTTTTTATTCAGTTATCCAGAGCAAAATGGACATCCTTGTTTTGTTATCATAAACCCATAGTAAAATCTCCAATGCTAGATACAGTATAATCTAAGAATTTAGTCCAGTCCATTGTGGATAAAATGGACTGGTTGATTTAATAATGGACATTTCTTAATTTTCTAACAAACCCCCCGCCATTCCCAGTGCGTGTGGGTGGTGTCTTTCCTGGCTACATTCTTCCTCAGCTTGCCATATGGCGTAGCCATTGGCGTTGGCTTCTCCATCCTTGTGGTCATTTTCCAGACACAATTGTGAGTGGACTTAACACTATTTTTTCCTCTTTTTCCTCTGTGGTGCACATAATCCCCATCCAAAAGTTGTTCTTGGAAAGTCATTCCCCAAACTTTTACTTACTGCTACTTCTGCTCAACCTTAAGTGGAATGTCAGTATACAGTACACCATGAAATACTGTTTTTTTGTGTTGATTGGCAAATAAACTGCATGCTGATTCATTATTCAAGAGAGCAGTGAACTGTGGGTGAACAAAGTGCACTCAAGGCAGACACATTTCCCAAAGGGCTATAGTCAGGACTGAGAATTTCACTCATTAGGATTCAGGACCTTAAACTGTTTTACAATGTCTGTTCATTATAATAATGGGGATATGATAGTGTGCAGCACCAGTGCTCACATTTCCATTTATTGCTGTGTTCCTCACAGCCGCAATGGCTCAGAGATGGCCCAGATTATGGACACTAACCTCTACAGGAACCCCAAGGTGTACAGCAAGGTAAACGATTGCGGTGTACAGGTTCAGACAGTATGGCTAACAAGCTATTCAGCAATGTTACTGAAGATGCAAATGTTCCCTCCAAATACTGTGATGTAATTGTTTGTTTTTTATTCATTTGAAATGTCTGGAAACCATGCCCACTGCCTGACTGGGCACTTGTGATGTGCTGTATTCAAACCCCCAGGTAAAGTTTGTCGAGGGTGTGAAAATTGTCAACTACTGCTCCCCCCTCTATTTTGCCAACGTGGAGATTTTCCGCCGAAAAGTCATCAAAAAGGTATGCCAGAGGAGATGGATGGACTGCTGAGCTATGGCAGTGCTGCTGACACTGAGGCTTCAGTGAATGGGTCTTTCTGCATAGGTGGACCAAGGCTAATATGGGTGTTGCTGGGGCTTTGGTCAATATTGAGGACATTCTGATGTGTTTACACAGACCGAGTTGGACCCAGGCAAGCTGCTGCTGGCCAGGAAGAAGTTTCTGAAGAAACAGCAAAAGGAAAAGGAGGTGGAGAAGAAGGTCACCAGGAAGAGGCAGATTAGCATTATACCCCATACTTTGGTCAGTAAGACATAATTCCCTGTCAAATGATGAATGTGGCAGCAGTTATTCTGTTATTTTTATTTTTACATACATTTTCAAGATGTACTTTAATGTGATGATTTTGATTATAACCTTGCTTGAAAGCCATAAATTACATAAATACAAAAGTATCATGCCGTTTTTAATGCTCAATTAATTTATTAATAACTGCATTAAGTTTTATTAAAGCAATTTAATTTACATGCAGCATTATATTTTTAAAACCATAGAACCATGACTCTAAATGATATCCTGAATTTGGCACAGTAGGTTGTTTTATTAGGGACACAAATAGGCTGCCTTTTTACATAAATAATGATGCCCTTTTTTACCAAAACATTCTGCATAAGCATTTTTAATATCTGTACATTATCTTTTACATTATTTACATAATGTCCATAATAGTACATATGTATTCTTTAATTAACAGTAATTAAGCTGAAGACTAAGCTATGACAAAGTAAAGGCAGCAATGCCCTCTCCTTGAACTTGCCTTCCCTGATCGTAATGTTCCTGGTAGCTAAGGACACATTTGCCTTGGCTGCCTAGCCTGATTAATCTGATGAATATCTTTTGGTTTGGCTGATGGTTTGAATCCTTCCCACATATGCTCAGACTACTTCTAAGCTGGAGCTGCAGAATGACTTCGACATCACTAGTGAAAATGGGACCAGCCCACCCACATCTTACACCAACTACCACTGTGATGAGGCCGACCCCGGCCATGAGCAGAACCAGGCCGGTACTGCCCCGGTCGCCATGGAGCCCCGGCCCCCACCCTTTCACACGCTCATTCTGGACCTGGCAGGGGTCTGCTTTGTTGACCTCATGGGCATAAAGGTGCTGACCAAGGTGGGTTTACTGAACCACGCTCTCTTTTGTGACCTTACAATTTCCTTAGGAATGCAATATTTTATAAAATACAACATGTACATTGTAGCACTTGAGTAGCAAGCAAAAGATTGATGGGTAGAATATGTCAAAGCTTCTTGTCTTGTCAAAGCTTCTTGCATTGTAACATCCCCTAAATTCCTGATATGGATAACTCATTCACAATCTTTAAACTAAAACCAGTCTTATTATGAAGAACGACAGCCTTTTAAAACTGTGGATTGGTGTGTGATGAAAGCTGAAGGTTTCGATTAAGTTAGACATTATTGCTCTCACTCGAAGTTTGTGATCTCAACATTGTTGACTCTGACGTGTAAGCAAGCTGTCTCGCTCATCACACGGGAGCATATTTGAATTGAGCAGCCGTGCTGTTTGCACTCCAAACATAAGAGCAGTGAATTCACACCATGGCATTAGCCTTAACCTCTGAAGATTTTAGATTACACATGTACATGACCTTCAGACCTGTAGGTGTTTTGCACATACTTTTGTTTTCCATATTTCAGTTTTTCCCCTGTCATTCTGAATTAATGCACACATTAATAGCACAGCAATGTATTAGAGTAACTGATAACTGGTTAGGACCATTGCTGCATTTACTTTTATGTTCTCTAATGGCTTTTAACAAGCTCATGCTGATACAGATACTTGACAATGTTAGGTAATCTGCAGGGCCAGTGAGAATACAAGCTTTTACTTCGAGCAATGACCCTGGATCAAATAGCTAATTAACTTTTTATACCTATACTGGTCGCCTCATCGAGTAGAGCATGGTAAAAGGATTCATTTAAGGACACAAGTACAATTTAAAACTGTCATTCATGAGCAATTTTTCATTCATAGTCATTTGGTATAACGTAGCCTGGCTACTTAAATCATTTTGTGACACTGGCACTGGAAGCAAATCTGGCCATCTTTGCTCCATGCAGTAGTTAAAACATTGAGTCTAGATTGTCTGAATGGCCTTTTTTGTCACCAAACACTCAATTTTACTGTTAGCCCTTATTGTTGTCTCTGTACAGATGAGCTCCAGTTATAAGATGTTGGGGATAAGTCTATATCTGGCCAATGTTCAAGGTAAGGCTCCAATACCTCGGTTCTTCTTTCTGAAGGGTGACATCTGCTTCAGGGCTGATTAAGCTGTTGCCAAGGTAACAGGATTGAACCAAACCTGCAGTGGTCAACGCTTAGTCACTCCCTCTGTGAAGGACAGTTTGGGGAGATGAAAGAGAAGAAAGCCAGAGTGGTTAACGGTTAATTAGATAATCCTCTGTGCAACTGGGTATTTTTCATTCATTTTCCTGCTTCCTTCTGGGATCATGGCTTCAAACATAACAAGGAAGTGGTTCATTGAGCTAGATTCTCCATGATCTTAGTTTCATATTTTATTTTTGTATTTTATTTATTGTGAATATTATTGCTGCCATGCCTACTATATCTATGAATGAAACACAAAGCAGTATATTTATAGCGCACACACGCGCACACACACCCTGCTGTGTCCAGGATGGGGTGTTCCAGTTTCAGGAATGATCCGCAGGAGTTGTTCAGGACTCCATTGTTCTCCCTGTGTCTCAGTGCAGGGGTGTTTAACTGGTCTCATACTCAGACGTACCTGTCATCCTGCTGTGTGCAGCACAGGTTTACGAGGAGCTGGAGGTAGGAGGGGCGTTTGAGGAAGGAGGCATCGCTCACGCTGACCTCTTCCCCTCTGTACACGATGCCATCCTTTACGCTCAGGAGAGACCGAGGGGCACTGAGGACATGCATAAGGCAAGCACCCCACCACTTCTGCCCTTTTGACTTACCCATGGTTCACCGTATACATGTGTGTACTTAAACTGTACAAGAATAACTACATGAAGTTAATATACCAACAAAGAGAAAGATTAGGTTTGCCATTTTATCTGTTTGCCTTCCGTCTACGCATTTGTTGCAGGTCACTGGTGGAGGCGACACAACACTTGTTAATGATTTAAACTCACCTTTACATAAATCAATCAACACTCCTTACTTTTATCACTCCTTACTGAAATAGGACAGAATTATTTGAATTGTGATGAGTAACAGGCTGAACTGGTGCTGGTTCTCAGTGACGCAAGAAGAACAGAAACCAGAACCTTGAACTTATGTGTGGAAAAAATGTGTGAGGATTGGTATGGATGTGAAGTCTTACAGCATTACAAGTGTGTGGTCTTGTCAAGACTTTCGTTTCTCGTTTTTGTTTCCTTCTGCTAACCAGGTTGTTAAGGAAAAAAATCCTCCTCAGAGTATCCTCCATGAAAGAATAAACATATGAAACTATAAATTATGAATGGAGCACTCCTTCACATCGTAGAAAGCTAGACATTTGAGTAGCTTTTGATATGTCTTCACTTCCTGGGGTGTTTGGTCTACCTGTGAAAGCAGGGTGGTTTGTGTATCCTATACTCTACTGCCCATGAATTTAAGATGTTTCTCTGAACTCTGAAAAACACCTACTCCATTTTTTTGCAATTGTGATCCGTTTTTTCTTATGAAAATGAACAAAACAAACCCATAAACCATAAGCCCATAGCAATACACAATGTTTGACATTGAGATTGGAAAGTGACTGACAGGCTGAGAGTTATAGGCAGTGAGTGGGAATAAGAGAGTTACAGAGGTAGGGGAGAGGAGAATATGAGAGAGTGAGAGAGGGCAGAGCAGAAACAGGGAATGTTTTTCTGCTGAGGTTTTTCTTCCTCTCCCTCCCTCTGTTTGCCTTCCCCACTTCACCTTCTGCTGTCTTATCTGGGGAAGTAAACAGTCGGCTCCCAGGAGAAATCACAGAATAGAACCCTGGGTAAAGCCAAATTTGGCACCAGCAGGAAAATGTGCTTTTCTGAAGAACCGCCATCTGCAGAGGTCACTTTGTGGACTGTCTGTCTGCTATTTTCTGGAAAGAAAACAAGGAGTTCAGATTGATCACATTTAAAGAGGTCAGGAAAAAATTCTGTAGTTTTTGCCAAATTTTATAGTTTGGGGTTTATTTCTTTTTTTCTTCCTTCTGGAAAATGTCCACTGGGAAGTGATGTGTGAAAACCACTTTGTCTGTGGTGCTTTGCAAAAACAAGACTGATTGATTGATAGTGTTTTTCAGTCTTTAGATTGGTTCATACAGACAGTGATTGACAGACCCAGGTAAACTTGCCCTGCCAATTATGTGGTTTATGAAGCCCCAGAAGTAATGTTCTAGCATTACTGAGTGCATATGGGAGTGAACAGCCTGGGTCTCTGTGGTTCACAGGCAGAGAGAGAGCAGCAGGAGCTGGCCTTCGACATTCAGGAGGAGGAGAAGGACCTGGAGCAGGTATCTTTCCATCTGACAGAAATCCCTCACTAATGATGCACACACTTTGCCTAAAGCAGTTTATATTTATTGTTCAGTTTCCAAAAAGTAGATTCTTTTGTTAAGAAATAACTGTTCACCAGGACCTCATAACTTGGGTCAGGTATTTTGGCCAAGACTCAAGACACCAGTCAAATTTATGCAATTTACAGAAAATCTTATAAGAAACATCCATTCTCACAAATATTCCCACCAAAATGTTGGTTAGTAACTGGTTTCTAACCGGTTGGTTAGTAACTGATTAGTAATTCTCAGGGATACACAGAAAATGTACTGCCATAATACAGTATATTAAAGAATAACTATTTATTGACAATCTGCAAGATCAAAATTGTTCCTCTCTCTGTTCCTCCGACAGGAGTTGTTTTGAATACAGTGCCAAACTCCTTTGTTCAAAGCCTACACAGTAGAGAACATCAGTGGACTAGGAATACACAGAGAAAAGGCTGAAGGATTGTGCTGCATCAAGAAGATCAATCATGTGAAGATTAATCACAATGTCCGAAGCAACTGGACATTGTGTTTTTCTGAATGACAACAAACTTCATATTTCTGGATTATGTTACTTTACTAAAAAGGTTATTTAAATGCATGGTCCTCTGTGCTTTGAATTACAACTCAGTTCTTCCATTAAAATATGATGGTACTGGTTGTAGGTTTGATAGATGAAAAGATAAAATTACAGCAGATTATCAATTTTTCAATGAATATGTTGTACACTGTGATCATTAAGAGAGCTTTATAAATACCATTTTAAACTGAAATCTACATTTTAGAACTGATTATATATATATATCATGACATGTGTACTTAAACAAGAATAACTGTACATGATGTAAATAAACCAACAAAGAGAAAGATTAGGTTTGCCATTTTATCTGTTTACCTTCTGTTTACGCATTTGTTGCGACACAACACTTGTCATGTGTGCTTGTTAATTATTTAAATGCACCTTTACTTAAATCAATCAACACTCCTTACTTTTATCCTGAAATAGGACAGAATTATTTTAATTGTGATGAGTAACAGCGCACTGCTGTTCTTTTTGTGTGTGCAGCCTGATATGGACTTGGCACGTTTATTCTCACAAGCTCACCATGAGGTATCACTGGACAAACATCTACAGTGTAGTTTAAGTTTGGTTTTCCATTACCAAAACAAAAGCCTGTGTGTCTAAGTGAAGCTCACATACATGCGTGGGTACAGTGTCTGTGTTGTCTGTTCATGTGCCAAATGATACAAACAGCAGATCTGCCCCGACACCCACATATAGCTGGCACAGTTGCCAGAGACAGACACGCAACTCACTCCAGTCTAGAGAACACCTTTTAAAGTCACAATTGTTGTATTGGTGAGACTCAAATGAAAGGAAGTTGTATCACGTTGTCGTACATCAACCGGGATAAGAGCCTGTACTGTAATGTTGTGTAATGTAATGAATTGGCTGAGAGACTGATCTTTGCCACTGGCTTGTGTGTAATGAGGAAGCTTTGACCAAGTCTATCAGACTCTGAGATTCTTAGGTACGTATACCTGATGTTTGAAGATGTGTGCACAGTTGAAGAGCTAGGAGCAATTAAAAAAATGTGTCATGAGAGAAGTGCATTTTTTCCACTAGCCGTGTGTATTGAAGACCTCCAGGGAACTTAAGTATTGTTTCTGTGTTTTTTGCGTGTGAGCAGTAGGTAATAAGGAAACCTTGTTAGTCTATCAGCAGTTGTAGATATGTTGTCAAATTACTGCGTTAGTTAGACCAGGTGTGTTGCATTTTCTGTTATTAGTTAGCAAATCTTGTGTGTTTTTCACCAGCCTCCGGCAGTTTCGCTCGGTTCTGTTATTCTGATTAGGTGATCAGAGTCAGTTAGATACTTTGGATGCTGCAATTGTTAGGATAATTTTTAGATCGCTAGTTTGCATTAGTAATTAGCAGTTTATATAGGCGTGCTCAGAGCGACGCTCCTCCCATTTTGGAATGGTATGGTGTGTCAGCACCCCATTATGGTCTGCGCTCTCCCCTTCAGAACGCGCTTCCAGCGACGTGGCCCTCCACGGCGACGGAACCCCACCAACCTCTGCTACCCCTCACTGACCCCCTGTGACAACTTCGCAGTTGCAGGGGGGCTATGGAACTGCCAGTCTGGCACATGGAAGGCTGACTTCATTACTGGTTATGCCTCCCTCCTGTCACTACAGTTCCTTGCCCTCACCGAGACCTGGATTACACCAGAGAACACTGCCACCCCCGCTGTCCTCTCATCCTCCTTCTCCTTCTCACACACCCCCCGGCCCTCTGGCCGTGGAGGTGGCACTGGCTTGCTGATCTCCCCTTCGTGGAAATTCTCTGCGATTTCCCTCACTGACCTATCCCTATCCACTTTTGAATGCCATGCTGTCTCAATTACTCACCCTGTTAAACTTTATATTGTCGTTGTTTATCGTCCTCTGGGTGCCCTGGGAAGTGTCCTTGATGAGCTTGACACTCTACTCAGCTCATTCCCTGAGGATGGCACCCCACTTATCCTCCTGGGAGATTTAAACATCCACCTGGAAGCCTCCCAGTCTGCTGCCTTCTTACCACTACTTCACTCCTTTGACCTCTCTCTGCAGCACTCTCCCCCAACTCACAAGGCTGGAAACCTTCTCGACCTGATCTTTCTGAGGAACTGCTCCTCTTCTAACCCCACTGTTACCCCTTTACACAAGTCCGATCACCACTTCATTTCCTTCTCCATCCCCCTAGCCCCTCTGCCTCCCTCCCCTTCTCTCACCCCCACTATTTCTGTCCGATGTAACCTCTGCTCTCTATCACCCTCGTCCTTTGCCCCCAGAGTCACCGCTTCCCTCCCTCCTCTTGAATCCTTCTCCAAACTACCCACTGATTCCGCATCTTCCGTGCTGCTTTCCTCTCTCTCCTCAGCCCTTGACTCTCTCTGTCCTCTTGTCTCCAGGCCTGCTCGATCCTCCCCTCCCAGCCCATGGGTTTCTGACCTTCTACGTTCCTCCAGGCCCAGCCTATGTGCAGCTGAGAGGAAGTAGAGGAAATCAAAAGACCCATCGGACCTGTCTTCCTACCAGTCTCTCCTGGCGGAATTCTCCTCCGCTATCACCACTGCCAAAAGAAATTACTTCCAAACAAAAATCCAGAACTCCACTTCTAACCCTCGTCAACTGATGCAGATATCCGCAGCACCTTCGCGACCACCACCACTTCCATGCCTGCCTCCATTTCTGTGTCTGCCCCCTGTTTCTCCTCTTTCTGTCCCCTTACAGATGCTGATGTTTCTCACCTCCTGCTCTCCCACCGCCCTACTACTTGTACTCTGGACCCCATCCCCTCAAACCTCTTTCAGGCAATCACGCCTGACATCCTCCCGTTTGTCACCTCCCTTGTTAACTCCTCTCTGTCCTCTGGCTGCTTTCCCTCATCATTCAAGAGCGCCTACATCACCCCGCTCCTAAAGAAACCCACTCTAGACCCCTCCTGCATTCAAACTACCGTCCGGTATCTCTCCTTCCTTTTCTATCCAAATCCATTGAACGAGCCGTCTCCAACCAACTCTCTTCCTTCCTCTCTCAGAATAACCTGCTGGACCCCCACCAGTCCGGCTTCAGACCTGGCCACTCGATGGAGACTGCACTCCTCTCTGTCAACAAGTCCCTTCAGGCTGCACGAGCAACCTCTCTCTCCTCTGTTCTGATCCTTCTTGACCTCTCTGTGGCGTTTGACACGGTCAACCACTCCATCCTCTTAGCCTCCCAGGCATCTACAGGGATCTGTGGCACAGCCTTAGAGTGGATCCAATCTTATCTCTCTGGCCGGTCCTCCCAGGTGTCCTGGGCTGGAGGAGTGTCAATCCCTCCCCCCTTGTTACAGGAGTCCCCCAGGGCTCAGTCCTCGGAACCCTCCTCTTCACCATCTACACGAGATCCCTTGGCCCCGTTATCTCTGCTCATGGCATCTCCTATCATTGTTATGCCGATGACACCCAACTCTTTCTCTCCTTCCCCCCATCAGACACACAGGTCTCTACTCATATCTCCACCTGCCTGAGAGACATCCACAGCTGGATGGGCAACCACCATCTAAAGCTCAATCCAGGTAAGACGGAGGTTATCTTCATCCCTGCTTTAACCTCTCCCTTCTCTGATTTCTCCATCTCACTAGGGGATACCACAGTGACCTCATCCCCTAGTGCAAGAGACCTTGGAGTGGTGATGGACAACAGGCTATCCTTCTCCGAGAACATCACTAAAGTGACCCGGGCATGCAGGTTCTCCTGTTCAACATCCGGAGAATCCGACCCTTTCTCATCACCTACTCCACTCAGCTCCTTGTTCAAGCAATGGTCCTGTCCCGCCTGGACTATTGCAATTCTCTGCTGGCTGGCCTTCCTGCATCTGTCATCAGACCCCTACAACTGATCCAGAATGGTGCAGCCTGTCTGGTATTCAATGTTCCCAGACATTCACATGTCACCCCCCTGCTCAGCAACCTCCACTGGCTGCCTGTTATGGCTCGCATCAAATTTAAAACTTTCGTGCTCGCTTACCAGGCAGTTAAAGGATCAGCCCCTGTGTATATTCAATCCCTTATCAAGACCTATACACCAACAAGACCCCTCCATTCTGCCACTTCGTGCCTTCTGGCGCCTCGCCCTCGCCATACCTGCACTTCACGCTCATGACTGCTGTCTGTCCTGGTCCCACGGTGGTGGAATGACCTCCCGGTGGATGTCAGAACGGCAGAGTCTCTGACCTCCTTCAAGCGCAGACTGACGACACATCTCTTCAGGCTACACCTTTCCCTCCCCAACTCACAATCACCGTGATTAGCCTTAGACTGTAATGGCACTTATGTATAGATATCGTTACTTGTATAGGTATTCTTGTTTTTATTCGCTGTTGTATTGTTGTCTTCTAGCTGCCAACTGTGGTATGCTAGTTTGAAAGTTGATTGTACTCTTCAAGGGTTCTGAATTTCTGTATGTTCACACTAGGACTCGGAACAGTACTGTCCTCTCAGGTCCACTTTTGCACTTGTTCTTGTGTTTGATTTGCACTTTGTTGTACGTCGCTCTGGATAAGAGCATCTGCTTAATGCCACGTAATGTAATGTAATGTAATGATCTTAGATTGATTTTAAGGAAGGGATAGTTAGATAGTTACTCAAACCGGATAGTTAGATAACAAAATCTACCAAGCCACACACGAGTGGTTTACAAGTGGTGTACACTGCAATGAGGTACAGTATTAGGCATGCATCAAAAAAATCTTTGGCATGGCGGACAGGATTTCACATCCAGCCCTTGGCCAGCATCAGTCTAAGACAGGTGCAGCTCTTTAAACCAGCGATGATGGGGGAGTGGAGCTTCATGAAACAAAACATGCAATCACTTACTCACAGTATTTGGGCCAATTATTGTGTTTTGCCAAGGAAAAGTAATTATTTT
This sequence comes from Conger conger, assembly GCF_963514075.1. Lineage (NCBI taxonomy): Eukaryota > Metazoa > Chordata > Actinopteri > Anguilliformes > Congridae > Conger > Conger conger. Next base: position 25,589,765 of record NC_083769.1, read on the forward strand.
GATTGCTACAAAATTCAGTGATACTCATTGTAGCTCCACCAATTATGGGGTTCCTTGCTCTCCCAAAACTATTTTGGACTGCATTCTGTTAGCAGTTTTGAACTTAAAGCAGCTGTCTAATAAGCACAAGCTTTGGTTTGGAGAAACTTGACATGAACTGTCAGAATACTTTACCCAATATGCCATGATGATTGATCAATTCAAGCACCTTCATTAAGTAATGAGTAACAACAAAAGCCAGCACACTCTGGCCATGGTTATATTTTCTCCCAGGTAATTAGCCGAGCAATTAGTGCTATTGAGACTGTCTTCAGAGGGGAGGGTGGAAAACAAGTAGTTCTTGGACCTCGAGGACCACAATTTGATGATGTCCATCTTCTATGAAAGGAGGGGGTGTTTGGTTATCATTAGCCTCCTCCTGCACACAATTATTATTCATTCACATTACTGTATTAGAAAATGTAGCAATATATTAAGATTAACATCGTATAGAAGTCCACATTTCTCACAAACTATTCTTGGCGATAGATGATCCTTTTAATTTGTATCAGGAGTTTGACACTGACCATTCACTCATTAGCAGTAGCAATGTTGCTAGTCTCATTGTTGCTCTCCCTAACGTAGACCACCAGGCGTATGTACCTAAGAATCTCAGAGTTGTCTGATTTCTCAAATAGTTTAATTAAGTATGCTGTGAATGTATGCTAGTTTACAATATGATATACAACTAAAAAAATATGGCCTGCATAAAAGGCCAATCAAAAGCTGCAACCAATAGTCCCAAAAGCCACTCCTTTACAGGAGCCTCGTATCCAAAGTCCTGTCCATTCCTGAGCGTTGTCTTCATGTTGAAGCAGACGCATTCCAGGCATCCCCGCATGCCTCCTCGCAGCGTGAAATGGGCAACGTCTCTCACATCTTCGGAACTTCACCCCTTTCAGGTTCAGGGATGCATCGTGTAACCAGGAAACTGTTCCTTCCATCGAGGAGAGCCTGCCAATCTTTCTAGCCTGGCTAGAACCTGTCTTCCCATACCTAGCCGCAGAGGATGGATAAGGGTGTACCCAGTGCACGAATCTTGGGTATATTTTACCCATTCTGTTTCTTAATTACATTAAAAGAGAAATGTCCATTCTCTTCATGTATTTTTTGAACCAACGCCTCTCCCTCTGTCGGAGACACGACTTGTTTAGTCCCTACTTTATTAGAATTTACTGTCCTATACAGTCTTCTAATATTGTAGCTTATTCTATATTTTCTCGATTCCTTTCGAGTTCGAGTATTACGGTTTCACTACTTAGGTGCCTATCACCTTTCTCGTCAGTGCCAGTAATCGACTCGAGCCCCTCGAGCAGGAATCTACTCGGGCAGTGCCTCAATAGGCCGTGAGCAGTTCTCAACTACTCGTGCCCCACGTTGGGCGCCAAAATTGTCGTGAGCCACGGACCCCTTGCCGAGCTCAGACCTCACGTTCCCACGAGCAGTACCTCACAATGAGGTGTCTCGGGGACGAACTCAAGTACTCCGAACGTCCTGGAGCCCTGGTAAGTTCTACTGAACTTCCAGCCCAGTCTCGAAGTGAAGGGTGTGATGCAAATCTGGTAATCGATGTCCTGTATTCAATGTATTCCTCTAAAGACTCTTTATCATATATGATTATAGTAAGATATACTTTATTATAATCAATCAAAAGAATAGAGTTATACAGATTACAGTGTACATATCATCTTTTGCAGTTTGCTAATCACATGCAAGTTACATATACCCCTCTTAGCTCTTTCTAAATTACCTTTCCACCACGATGTTTAAAAATCAAGGTACACCCTTCCTATATCCATCCTCCTCTTTGGCCTTTACCTTATCTTATGGCTCCCCCTTCACGGAGATAAAAGCTACTGAACTTCCATTAATACAATGGGTACGAACACCCCTAAAGTCTACTACTTATTTATATCGTATATATTACTTCTATGTATTACTTTTCCTACTTCTACAAGTAATATAGATTATAATTACCACTCCAGCTTGGTTATAATTGTTCTGCGTGGCTCTTTCTTCACCTGAGTCCGCACCGCGTACGTCACTCCTCTCTCCATATCCATATCCTGGAGTGGCGCGCAGAGGGAGCGCGCCACTCCAGCTTGACTACAGCTGTCTTGTGTTGCTCTCTCTTCACCAGCTCGTAGATATCTTCTGAAGCCAAATTCTGGGATCCTGCTCTAAGGTCTAAAAACTTATCCCTTATATATCTTTTTTGCATACAAAAGTGTACCTTTTTTGATAAGAAATGCCCCCATTATGTCAAGCGGGAAGACATTTATCTTTTATATAACCTGTTTTTTAATGATCATATTAATTATTTCTGTTTTTCCAATTGTCATTTTCTCATACCTCAAAAGAACTGTCCCCAATATTTTATTTCATGGGCCCCTCTGGTTTGGGAATTTCCCCCATCTTAATATATGAGTGGAAAAACACTAGCCCTTATGTTGTTTTTAATGAACATATTCATCACTGGTGTCTGTGTCAGTTTCATAATCTCTCCTTGACTTCCTCCAAACTTTGATTTCATGCAAGCCAGACGTTAAAGCCTGCCACCATCCCAACACCCTCTTCAGGTGCCCCTTTTTGTGGCGCCTTAAGGGGTCTACAAAGGTCATCCAGCTAATAGCTGAGTGTAATTCATCATTCAACTCCTCTATAGTCAGTCCTTTAAATCTATTCGATAAATTATTTGTGTTATCCTCCGAGAGGCCCGTGAAGCCTCTTAATTTTCTTTCGGTATTGACGTCCATGCCATTTTCCTTATCTCTTTTACATTTTTCAATCTCCTCCTGCTCTTTGATTTCCCAATTATTTTCATTGTCTTCCTCATCCTGTTTTTTTAACCAGGCCTTGTGCTCCTCCCCTGTAGGAGCCAGCCCACACGTGTCAACCAACTATGTTATCACATCTATCGTCTCCTTGAATGCAAAACTCCCTGGGTCCCCAATTTTCCGTTCTGCGTGTTCAGCCCCTTCCATGGTCATGCTAGAACACATTCTACACATGGCCTCAGTCAGGCCTTTAGCCTTGCTCTCTAAAACCCTGAATCTAAGTCCTCTGACTTCAGACTCCTCAGTATCCATATACGGTTGTACATTTATTTTATACCATATACTTTTCCTCTTACGGGAGCTTTTACTCCTACCCCATTGGCGTGTGCGAGGGGTTAACAATGCATTCCTGCTTAACCCATCTTCTGTCAATCTCTCATCAGGAGGGCCTAGGGCCGGGTCCTCGACAAAGCGTTGGCTTTAGAAGTAGTCAGTTAGGCCTATGTGAATGAGACGGTGGAGAGGAGGAGGCCGACATTTTGCATAAGGTTTTATTTTATTAAACATAGTTTTATATGTATTACGTATTACACAAACATGTATTTGTTGTACTGTCATTAACATTAGATGCAAGCTGAAAAGTGAAGACATCCTGGGGAGGCCCCTTCAGCAGGGGAGGCCCTGGGCGGCAGCCCATGTTGCCCATTGGTTTAACACAGCCATGGTAGTCGGTGGATAGAGACAAAGCTGTGACAAAAAGGCAAATGTGACTGTGAGTTAAATTCAGCATCTTTGAAACAGGAGAGGGATGGCCCAATTAGGGCACATAAAAACAGATGATGTGGGAGATGCAGCTCCTATATCCAGGCTGATGTTTGCTTGCTCAGGCTGCATCATAACTTTGTAATCATGCTGTGCAGGACAACAAAAGACCAATGTCTGATTTTTCTCTCAATTTATTTGTGCCCCTGACCAGGATGTACCTGTTTTTTTTCGCTACTTTAGATATAACTGAGTGGCTTCAGTGACGACTCAGACAGGTGGAAGCTTCCCGCTCTGGGACTGAACAGAATATAAAGTGCATCTCCCTTTGCACACTGTGAAATGCTAGGTTTACCTCTACAGACTAAAAATACAAAAATATGACAGACACTACCCTCTATATATCCCTTGATAATCTCTGTTGTACAGTAAATGACCAATGATGACATCAGAACCTGTTTATTGCTATGACTACTTCAGAAATATATTGTTCATGTTTTGTATCGCACTATAAAATCTGATGAGATTGCACAATGTAATAAATGCTTGCACTTGTACTATTCATACTAAGAAATGACAAACAAAGAATATTATGTGTTGTGTCTTATCCATCTGCTTAACTTTCTCAATCTGGCAACCTTTTATTTTCTTCTTGAACAACTCATGTACTACTTATTCATTGATATTAGACTTAACATCAACAGACTGCACACGGTACACACCGAAGGGTTACAAAGAAGCAGCCGTGGGTAATTTATCCTGCTGTCGGGAGGTGGTGAGCGAACAGTAGTAAAACAGGAGCGGAGGGGAGCGGCGAGGGAGAGAGGGAGGGTGCTGGAATAAGCGCAGCTGTAAAAGTGCTGCTGTAATTAAGGCGCAGGGCCCGCGTGCTGCAGCTGCTGCAGAGAGAGAGAGAGAGAGAGAGAGCCCCCAGCCGGTCCCTACAGGGCCCTGAGCCCCGCCGCTGGCGGAACCTGCATCAGCAGTTTACTGCATCTCCATTTCATCAGCTGCACGGTGTTCTTATGCAGCACACTACCTGCTTCTGCGTCCATTAGACTGCCCCGTGCAGCATCTTCCGGGCTCATTGTACTGTATGGTTAGTATACATCATCATTAGCGGATATTTTACTCTCACATAATGAGGCTGTTTCCTGAACCCCAACTCCCCCTAAAAATAGACAAATAACAAATACATATTTTACTTTTCAACTTTTCCATGATTCAAAACTGTACTTTTAGAAAAAGACATGCACTGACTATTCCATTCCTTATGGAGTGTGCCTTCTTTGCCTCAAGTGAAGCGTGCTCGTCAGGGTCCGACAGAGACGGAGGGATAGAGGTGCGTTATTGATCTGACATTGAGTGTGCAATGTGTCGTGCCTGATGGAGGCTTAATCTGCAGAACAACGCTTTTAAAACATTTAGAGCGCTGGTGCGCACAGCAATCATTCCTTCTGCGGGAGAGGGAGTTTTCCGTCTTTAAAATGCCCCCGCCGTAAAACTTTGCTGAGTGGGTCAGGCTCTCTCTCTGATAAATTTTTAAAACAAAAGGAAAGGACTGGATAGAGCATTTTCAGTGGAAAGATAACTGCTTTTTGCTGGCAGCCGTGGTATAAATCCTGTTTTAAAATTCCTTGTTAGTAACTGGCAAAGGAGTAAAAGACCCTTGTGTGGCAACCTGTAGGGACTAGTGCTAGTGTCTGTCTGGAGATTAACTACATGCTTTTTTAAATGCTTTTTCCCCATTTGGTATTCTGAATATTATTCACCAGCCATGTCGGTGCTGCCAATCATTGCTGCAATCTCAACTATAAATTCAGGATAGGACAGACAACCACTGAATCATGCAATGCCAAACCACAGTCAATGAGTCGGAGTCATTCCACGTGCAACTGGAGCAAACTGACTGGGGGATTGACCAGTTACGGTCACCAGTTAGTGATGAGTGACGGTTGTGTGTGGTCCACCGCTAGTCAGCACAACACACAGAAATAATTAAAGACACTACAGCCATGGGATACAGTAATACAGACAAACAGTAATTAATTGTTATTGTAGCAGTCAAATGGCAGTACTTCTGTAACAACCTTGACACGATTGACCACGGTTATGGTCACTGGCGAGTGATGAGGGTCGTGTGTGGTCCATGAAATAAGAAGCGAAGCAGACCGGGATCACTGGATCTGCTGCGGTCTCCACTGTGTCTTGGTCACAGTGGCTCTCCAGGGGGTACAGGATAATGGCATCACTGTGGAGGCACCTTCACTCAAGAGAGTTCACCGAGGGCATATCAGAGGGGATGAGAACACTGAGTATAACGTGTGCTCTTGCTAGTGAGCACAACACAACAGAAATAATTAAACATACTACAGCCATTGACACAGTAGACATACAGTTAGTCATTGTTATGAAATAGCAGTATTTCTAGCAGAAAATTATAACAGGAATCATGACCAATGAGGTGGCATGAACCCTATTGATTGTAAAAAAAAGAAGAAGAAAGAAACCCTAGTCATTATAAAGAACAACTTGAGTGTCTCATGTCAACATCTGGCTGCATACTGCTTCAGGTTGCACCTTACTTGTTGCAGTCAAACCTGTCAAACAGCTTAAATTAAAGATAAATTATTAATTGGTTAATTATCCGATTTAAATGCCATAAATGTAAGAATAGTTCATTGCTCATGTTCCTCAAACAAAACTGCTTGATGTAATTAGACCTGTGCTTTTAAAGCCTTTAATTAAACCTTGAATGTCTTTTCTGCATTGGAGAAGCAGTTATTTAATAGTTCTAGGACCGCAGTTTGAATCTTTCATATCTATTTGGTGTTTTAAAGACATTTCTATAGTGAGAAACACTTTGCACTCATTCAATAACTGCCCAGTTTAGAAATGTCTATACAAGAGCTAATTATAGAGCAGAACCGCATGAATTCACAGTCTTAACATATTGCATTCAATTATTAGACACTTGACTTTTCATACTACCTCTACCTTGACAATGTGAAGCCTATAAGGAATTTCTCTGAGGCAGGTGCTAATGGGTGAGGGTATTGGCATTCCTTATGCATGCCTGGATTTATGAAACTATTAAGCAGCCTTTCTGAGACGCATAGTTACCCACCTGGTCCTTATCCCCACCCCCCGCTGCCCCACAGGAGTATGCTGCACCATGGGTAATTACAGGGCTTCCTGTGGCCATCAGCTTTAATTGGGAGCTATGGGAGCCAACCACATTCTGATGCATTTTGTTATGCATTTCATTTCTCCCTGGAAACATCTTAATAGTTTCATTTGCCAGTCCTGCTTAGCGTGCCTCTCCCACACGCCTTTGGTGCTAGCAGAGTCTCAGAGGAGTGGCAGATTAATCTTACCTTTTGTAGACTTTCTTCCAGGCTCTTTGAATACTTTAGAAGCTGTTTTTCCTCCCTCGAATGAATAGTCAGATGTTCTCTGTAACAGATGGCTTGAATTCATCTGTAAAGAACATTTCTGAAAAAAAAAAGAAAGTCTCCCCGTCTGTTAAAAGCCACATATTTGCTGGAGCAAATGAAATCCATGTCTGTACAGAACATGCATTTTAGTCCATTTCACTTGGAGGGTTTAGTTTTTAAGCTGTGAGGAACTGCCAAGAGTATCAGCAGGAGCTGCGTTATTATTCCGGTATTAAAAAGCAGTTAACGGTAGCCTCAACACATGGCTTCATACATGCAAAAAGGATTATTCAAGCATTAGAGTTGCCGGGGTACTCATCCAAGTAAAATGTTTCACTGCATGTATCTACATTCTATTACTGCCATTTATCTTGAGGCATTGTGAGTTCCTTAGTACAAAATGTGGATTTGTAGGTATTGCATTCAAACAATGCAACCAGACTGGTCTATTCATAGAGATGTTGCAGTAATGAAAGATAACCGTGTATTGTGTAAAAAAACCCCACAAAAAAACAGGCATTAGTGGCAACAGCCTATTGTCTTGAGATTGGACTTCGAGTCATGTAAATTGCCTAATAATAGTTGATCCACATGAAGGTTTCTGCTTGTGTTGTGGGTAAAGTTAAACACATGAATCAGCGTGACAGAACGTGAATAGGGATTTTTCTCAAACTGCTTTTAACATCTCTTTTTTTACTATAATGAATTCTATGACATGCGTAGGGCCACTGGGACAGAGGCAGATGCCCAGGGCCCCATCGAGGCTCAGGGGAAACTATGCTAATTGCACAGGGACAGTGGATGCCACTGGCCCATTAACAATGAGGTGGATGACGGTATCAAATAAGGACAGCACATTAATCGCATTAAGAGACCAGCATAATTACATTTATTTAGCACAGTATAAATCAAGTGGCAGCTGAACCATACATCCCATTTGTGGCGGCAGTTCAACCCTCATCTGGGCCATTAGAATTATTGCGAGCGCTGAATTGTTGACTAAAAGATTTCTACCACGGATTGAACCTCTAAATATATCCACGCTCGTTCTGCCATAAAATGCACGCGGTGCGGTGAAATGCATCGCTTTGACCTTTCATTAAAATCGGGTTCCAAATTTCTGGCACTTAAATAAATAACGAGCCGAAGGCAATATTGCATTACCATTCCCAAATTGGACGTGGGCAGGAGTCTGGTTTTAATGGGATGAGAAGCATCTCAATTTCTCCATGCCCGAGAATGAAAGAGCACCCGAAATGACTCAATGTATTTGGTATAAAAAATGGCAGCCTGACATTGATCAACAGGACCAATTAATCTTTTGAATATGCTCAGGGAGGAGTTGAGCCGTGGATATTTGCGATATGTATCGTGCTCGACTTCACACACACTCAAGTTTTACCAGGAGGAGGTCATAAATCTTGATTGTGCCGGTGATGCAGCTGAAAGGGTCGGCTGGATGCATTCTGTTTACGAACTTGCTTCGGGATATCTGTCCACTAAAGGCTAATATTAATTAATGCTGTCGATAGTTCCTCAGTAATTAAACATTCTGAGAATACCCTGGTGATTAATTAAAGCATAGGATTGAGGAGGCTGCTTCTGGTTAAAGGATGGTTAATTACTTAACATCCAATTAAACTACAGGCCCATGCTTGATGTAATGTACTGTTTCATTTATTTCCATTTGGGTGAAAGCTAGAGAAGGTATTAGCCATTAATTATTAATTTTCCCTTTTGCTATTAATTTTTCCTTCAGAAATTTGACTCAGTTTAGACTAGATTTAACTTCTCATGCCCTGTGAACATCACTTGAAAAATGAAGTACTAGTTAGCTTATTGATAAAAAAAACAGACTGATTAGATGCATATGAAGTGCTCACGTAATTAAAATAAATATTTCTGTTCAAAAATACTTCAAAGATACTTATGTTACAGCTACAGCTTTAATTGCCCTCTGAGACCAATAAAAAAAAAAAAAAAAAAAAAAAAAAAAACCTATGTTGGAATGTTATTACACAATAAGCCCTATTGAAATGTTTTCACGATGTACAGTTTCTCAGTTGGAGTCTGTCATTTTCTTTTGTAAGGCCTTTGTTTGTCTCCCAGGCATCTTGTTCAGTTTTACAAGGTCTGTAGTTTTCCTACCCAATTGGGCTAAATTTGAGAATTGTGAGCATACAAAAATAATACAACAAATCGTAAAAAAAAAAAGTCACGGTTTTTGGGCTAATTTTAAACGTATTACAGGCGAGGTCAGACACAATGTGCGGCATACAACATGATACATCTATCTGCAAAACCTCTGTAGAATCTTTGTTTGCATTTGGTTTGCACTGAATATCGCACTTTGCTTTCAGGCAAAAAAGCTCAACTTAAGTATCATCAAAACATCAAAACTTCTTCCAGAAGGCCTCAGATTCTGTTCCGTGTCTTCTAGAAAACTCCAGGCATGACTGACTGTTGACCTTTCACAGAAGTGGCTTCCTTCTAGCCATCCCCCAAAAGCGACCAAATCCAGTTTCCCTTCTCACACATGAGCTCTGCCAGAGTTCTGTCTATGAATGTTGCAGCTGGCCTCTTGGTCTCCTCTCTGACAATTATTGTCTAGTTGCTCAGTCTGGTAGGACTACCTGATCTTGCCTGTCTGTTTTCTTTCCATTTTGTTACAATATAAATAACAGTGCTCCTACAAAGGTTCAAGCCTCCCTCTCTAGCTTCCTCTCACAATTCATAAGGCTGTCCCTTGGTCATTGCAGCAGTTTAACTAGTATATTATAGTAATTCTGCAATTAAACAATTGAACACAGTTGGATTTGAAATCAACATAAGTGTGCCTTGTTGAAGGAAAACACCAACATCAGTCTCTGAAAATGTCTCTCTTTTAAAAGCTTCAGAGTTGCTGTAAGGTGTATTTCTTCACTTTGATGGAGGTAGGCTACTGACTCCTATATAACGTGTTAACTTTATGCCAAGTTAACATGTTATGCTAACATGGAAATTGAGCGAGTGAATGCACAAAAATGAAAATTATATCTCGGCTAAGTCTGGGTAAGTCGGAAAAAAGGTAAATTTCCTTAAATGTTGTGGTTTTTCTTCAACATATGTAGAGCCAGATTTACTAAAACCTCTTGCAAATCTGTATGGTAATATGACTGACACCAACAATCATTGGTTGTATTATTATTTTTGCATGTTGTAAAATATTTTGAGCTGCATCTTGGGCTGCACGTATGAAGTAGGGGTGGCGCAGTAGCTGTAGAACAGCTTGATTGAGTTCACAAATACATATCAGAGAACAGTGTCGTATCACATTCAAAACAAGTGTATGCAATTTATCAGAGTGATGTCAATAACATTATATATTGACCACACACAGGTTACATGTGTTAGGGCTTACTGTTCCCTTATCTAAAGCCTGTGGGTGACATTAATTGTAATGCAGCTATATACTTTAGTTAATAAATGTATTTAACATATTTAATCACATTCTAATAAGAAAACTTTTTACATTGATTGTAGCTTCTTTTTCATTAGTTTGAAATTGGGGTTATATCTTACCCCAGTTGGTCATTAGTGTGCAAAACATGTTGTTTCACGTGAGGGTTAAAGTCTAAATCTTGGGTAAATTTCACCCTTGTGTGCTCTCATGAAAATGGAATGAAACTGGTCCAATTTACTGTATGCTGAATACACTGTTATTAAACTCACTAACTCACAAACAGAGTCAATACTGTACAGTATTAGTCCAGTAGGGACCATATTTACTGTAGGCTACACTGTAAGACTTGATACCTTATGTTATAGGAGTTGAAGAATAATATATTTTCATTTGAAAACACACAAAAAAGAGGGGTAAAAGTTTAAGGCATTGTATAACTGTGGCATTGTGCATTGTAGCATACCTTGATAATCAGAGAGGTTTTGGGTTTTCTTCTTAACCTATGCTAACTCAAGCTAATCTGTGAAAGGTTCTCAGTCTCGATTTTTCAGAAGAATTAAACATTCAAAGACTTTGCTTTTGTTTTCCAATGGGTATAAACATATGAGCTGTCACAGAAAAGGAGATAAATTATGGCCCCTACAGTCAATGTTTTCTTTTAACCTGCTTAAGTCAATGTGCAGCCTTGCGCATTAGGTTTACACGCTGCATTGCAATAGTCTCCCGTACTTCTATTTCCCTGTCAGCAATGTCCGACCAGGCATTCAGGTCATGTGTTCATTAATAATGGTTGGTCCAGCGGGAGGGTTTATCTGCTGTCAAGGATTATAATTAAAGGGTGAAAGAGTCTGGAAACAAGCACCAGCTCCGGAGAAAGCCCCCCCAGCACTCAGGCCTGGAGGGGCCTTATCTGCTTACCAACGTCTGAGAGGGAGAGAGTCTGCTGGGCTCCACAACAGCGTCAACACACAAAGGCTGAGAAACTTGCCACAAGCTCCACGCTCTGTTTGCTGTGTTCAACTTTGCGTTTTATTTTTTTTGCGATTACGCTTCAAAGCACTGACATCTGCCAATCCAACCCACAAATTCAGAACAACCATCTTGCACGTTGTTAAATAATTAAATGTATTCATGATTCTGGCTAATGCCAGTTGTGTTTTGTGGCTTGGCAGTCACTCTTTTTCTTTCAGCAGAAGTACCAGTGCAACAGTATTCTTCAGCTGATTCTTCCTGGGGGTTGCTGTATTTTCGTTCTTAAAAATGACACACAACCTTTTATCTCTGCAGCCACTTCATTACGCCTGGTCTCCTGCAACTTAGGATCATATGAGCTGAAAACACAAGTGGCATTGGAAAACAAAAGCATACTGGCCCTACCTCGCTGAAAAAAAACAGCTCAAGCTGGTAGCTGGTTGACTAGTTCAGACCGGCTCCACATTCAACATGGTTTGACTAGCTCAAGCTATGTTTTGAAACAACTGGTAGCTGGTAAATTCAAGTGGGTCACTGCTGGATTTTACACCAGGGTAGTCTACAACCAGGGTATTGTAGCCATACTATTTTTGTTTAAGTTATAAATGCATATGATTTGATGTACGTTTATGTTGTTCTTTTGGCTCATTGTGGAGCACTCTATGTTATGGCACAAGGTAATTTTACATTTATGAGCACAGTGATTGTTTCTAAGCACTAAACACAGGTATGTTTGCATACTTATACCTCAGCTCTGTAGTTCAGCTTGAAAATGAATCATTAATATTTTACTTAAGTCTGTACCTGAGGCTTGTTTTTATTGCACATGATGTGACATAGACACATGTTCTTACCGTGGCCTTGTCGCTCAAGTCAATCTGGATACACCTGTCTATCTAAAACGTACATCATACACTATAAGTACATAATAATATAAGAAGCTGGAATATAATTAGACATCAATTATGTCTTATTCATCCTATTCACTGTTTTTTTTATTTATTTTAATTGGATGAATCGCTCTTAACTCACTCTCCATCTCCAGTTGTTGGGGCGGCAGAAGTCTCCATGGTAACCACATGATAATGACCACTGAGGTGTTATCCAGTGGGACTTCATTGTAATCAGATGCATTTGTATAAGCTAGTAGTTCTGTTCAAAAGTGAGGAGAGCTCCCTCTCTATTGCAGAGAAAATTGGATTAAGTGCTGTAGCATGACTGGCACTGACATTTGTAACAATAGACGTAATATCTGCATATATCGACTCGAATCAGCCCTCTCCTTTGAGATTATTCAACTGAACATTCAGGCTGTAAAAATCAAGATGATAAATGAATAATAATAGCAAACATTGCCTAAAACAAATTAGTACTGGACCACAGTTCAGGATACCATTGCTAGGACCCTTGTAGATAGACCTTTTTGTTGACCATATGCAACATATTAGCTGCATTTTACATAAGGAAGATTCATTGTAATCTTCACTGTCTGTTTCAGGACGATGCAGCAAAGCTGATTCAATTTGTTATGCAAATGCCTTTATTTTGACTTGCTTTGAAAGGCTGTAGTACATGCTATTTGCATAGATATGAGAGGCAGCTTCAGCTCTGAGTTCTGGGTTGCTCTTGCCACAAAACAGATGATTCAGGATCAGCTTTCCTACCTCTTTCTGAAACATTGTGTGGCTAAGTTCATATTTAATGCTGCGGCTATTTTTGTAAGTCATTATATTAAATCAAAAGTGTTATATGAAAGCCAATTGCTTAACCACCAGGACGCACATGTGTGGAGGAACTATTTGGCATGACCATCTGACCCCAGCAAGCCAGGCTCACCTTTTTGCCCTTACCCGGGAACCACAGGTGGAGCAAAGACACCTGAATGTCCTCCTCAACAGGACCGACTCACAAAGGGCTTGCCCCAAGCACACCTGGATCAAATTAGGAGCGGACATTTTTTGACCAGATTTCTGGCATTCATTAGTTTTAAAGAGAAATCAATTTACATTACTAATCTTCCTTATCCTGATTTTTTTTAGCAACATGTCTTTATTCTTAGGGATATGCAGGAGTATTTAAAGCTATAGCAGCATTTTTTTAGTTTTTAAGATATGCATTTGACCTGTGTCTAATCCAAAGTTTAAAAACCTATTGATGCTGAAATAGTACTGTATTATTACTTAAAGTACAGTATAGAACATGCAGTTATCACCACCCAGTATAGTCATTGTGGTAGGTCTTATTAGAGCAAGAAAATGATGATAAACTATAAACATGGCAGATTTTTTCTTGTTCTTTATTTCAATGTTTGCATTATTATTCAGAGAAAGTTGAGCATGGCCTGTTTTAGTACCATAGCCCCAAAATACATTAATTTCTCAAAAGCCATACAAACACATAAAAGCTTTATTGTGAAAACACAGGCTTGGCACTGTTTTGCATGAACAAACAGCAGGGCACAAGCAGTTCTGTGCTTCCTCTTATCTGTGTTAATGGTTTTTCCCTACAGAACGTCACTTTTTTCAGTTCCCTGACACATATTTTATTCACTCGTGTTAGTGTAAGAGAGATGGGATATTTTATGACTGTTGAAAATTTAATTTACTGTAACGCTCAGATACAATCTGCAACTTTCACAATGTTCAAAATTGAGCATTTTCATTATGTTCTTTGATTGAAATGATTAGCGATTATGTGAACGCTAAAGCTCTAATGTTCAGAACAGATTGCGGATGGTCGCTGGAGTCCTGGAAGATATGAGTTCTCCTGCTATGCGCTCACGTGAAGGTGGAAAATCAGCTGGAAAGCCGCCCGATGTCTTCACTTCACACGACAATGAACACTGAAGCCACACCGATGTCACGCACTGCAGCTGACCACGTACATTAACATCTCTCCTTGTCTTTGACTTGCAATTAGATGCAAGCGCAGAGTGTTATTGTGAAGAGGATACAGAAAAACAATGGTGAGTCAGACAGGGAAGACAAGTGTTGGTTCCATCCAGTTCCAATAGTGAGAGGGGACAGAGAATATATACGTACGTTGGAGAATTTGGGGAGCCCAGGCAGTTTGCTTTAGAGTCTGTATCTTCCTCCAATATGATGGTGTTGTTTCTGTCCTCCTCATATCATTCTGTGAAATAATCTGCAGTGTTTCTCGGTGTAAGAGGAGATGCACTCAGAATGAAACGGCACCTCAATCCAAAGTGTCAGAAAACTGGAAATTCATATTCAATATCTTTTTATAGGGCCTTTTTTTCTTGCTTTCATGACGATGCTTGCTGCAAGATCTTATTTCTGCTGTATTTATTTTGTTATTTTGCTTGAAGTGAAACCTTTCGGTGCAAACTCAGGTTAATAGGTTTTTTTTTTTACTTAAAGTATTAATTAGAAAATTAGATACCCATATTACTTTCCTTTCAATGGACATGTTCACTATGAGAATGCAGCTGGCAGGTGAAACATGAGTGAAGATTCAAAGACCAGTGCAATGAATGTTGTGGAAATAAGGGAAACATTAAACCAATCATATGCAGACCACAGTTATGTGCATTTGGTCATAACGGCTTATTATCAGTATCTGCGCTGTGTACTTGAACATTAAATTAATTTGGTAGTGTACTGCTCAAGAGTACAAGGCCTCTGATAAAATGAGTATTACATACCAGGTGCATTGTAATGAGATGCTATGCTAAATTAAGATGATAATGATAATATATTATCTCAATCTGACACAGCACAGGTTTATTTTCTGCGACACAGTGCAAAATGCTGAGAGAATATAAGAAATCCGTGGAAAATTGACCATGAAAATTTACATTTCATGAACTTCATTTCTAGGCACTGGCTTTAGTTTTGACTGCAGTGGTGTCACTTGTGTTTTTCAATTTGCTCTTTAATTAGCTGACATTTTGGGGAAACCATGAGGCGCAGTCCGTTTGGCTCCCTGGGCTCGGTTCAGTTCTCTGCCAAGGCTCCTTCTGTACTGTGATCCTATCTCTCTCTGTGTCTGCTTCCCCCTCTCTGAATAAACGAAGAACAGGCTCTCCCCTCTCCGTTTATAAAAAAAGACTAATTAGCTGACATTTTTTCAGGTGGCTGAAAAATTGTATCCTGCTAAGATTATACCCACCTAGCCACCTTGAATTGCCGGACAAAATGACTATGGCAACACTGGATGACCTTACAAGATTCAATGTAACCTTGAGAGGCCAAAGACAAGGACCTCATTCTTATTTGTTATATTTCCGCTTAGGGATGCACCACCTGTGGCCTATGCAGTTACCAAGGCCCTCCACCAGAGGGCACTGTGGTTTTATCCATCAACCTCGCCCCTGTATTCTGCCCAGGAATAAATGCTTTGAGAAAGTGTCTCATTTCCCCCAAAGGAAACCATCAGAGAGCACAAAAGCCTGAAGTCTTTGGTGATAAAAACAGTATGTCTTCATCAAGTGAGAGATGTGATCTTTATCCCCTCTTTCATAAGTATCGACTGAGATAGGACTCAAAGAAGTTCAGGGAGGAAAAAACCAATGGCAGCTTCAAATGAGTGCAGATCCAAATGGAGAAAACGAGGGACGTTAACGCTGTTAATGACTCTAAACACACTCTTGAGACCTAGACAGTAAACATGTCCCTCCTGCTAGCTTGGTGGTGGAGAATGTTCAAATTCTGCTGATGGAATTTTTGTCCAGATAAGTGTTTCCGAGAACAGCATAGGCCTTTTGTCAAAAAGATGGGGGATTGAGGGTGCTGCTGCTTGATGGCTGGGCAGGGGCTGGCATCTAATGGCTTTGCAGCTTAAAATTTAGTGATGTTCCTAAAAAACTATCCAACTGATATAAACCATACCTTGCTTTCTGGTGGCTCTCCCAGGTCTCCACAGATGGGGCTGCGTAGCCGTTCACAAGAAACGGATGCTAACTCCGTGCAGAGTTCTTCTTCAAAAAATCTATCTGTAGACTGTTAAATAAGCATAAAATGAAAAGGAATAGTCATTCACTGAGTCATTCAGCCTTGAAGACAAGGCGCCTTGAGCAAACTGTTATTTTTTTTTTGGTCTCCTATTCACTGATACACATGTCAGCTCATTCATCCGTTGGACTCCAGCTGACTATGCAAATGCTAAACTCACGGCAGACTTCATCTGCAGCATCTCGCGCGGCGAGCTCGGGGAGGAGGGAAGGAAGGAGATTATGCCATCAAACTGTGCCATGATGCGAAGACTCCCAAATGCGTCCTTGGTCAAAAGTGACGAATGAAGCCCAGAGGAATCCTTCGTCTTAACGCTGCTATTTTTCAGCACTTATTTTAATTTGGCGTAGCGTCTCTGTGTTTATTTAGGGGGTCGTTCAGTGGCTCGTCTCGTGAAAAGACTGGATTTTAATGTGTGACCTGACCCGCAGTCGGCTGAGGAATCCTGACTGCTGACTGTGGCCTGTACTCCCACTGGGACCACGGCTGGGTGGAGGGTTTCAGGCAGCTGGACTGCCCTAGTTTATCAGACGACCTAAAGCCTGCCGGCACATCTAGCATTCTCATCCTGCACAATGGCTGCGGAGCTCAATGAGAAGAGGCTGGTCTGCTAGTCTGCTCTCTCTCTCAAGCTGAAGGAGGGTGTTGCAGAGACGAGCTAATACGATTTTGGGGAAAATGCGGGATAAAAAAAAGAATGCCTCTCAGACTTTCCTCACAGTAGAACGGGAAAAAAGAATCACGAATCCAAGACCCGAAGCATTTCACATGCAACTGATAAGGGGTCACTGCAACATAAAGCATGATGTATTGAAACACTGGAAGTCTGTATCTGTTTTTTGTGCATCTATTTATAGTTTTCCTGTCTTAAGTGGACCCTGCTTCACTGTGTCTGGGGGAAATTGCAGCTTTTATGTGAGCATACCTTGTCTAATTTAAAGTTTTCATAATATATTTTCACTGGGCAACATGTTTCAATTAATTTTCATGATATTTTCAACACTTACCTTTCCCAAGTAATAGGTTTTTAAAATTTGGGATATTTCCAAGTGCAGTTCCAATGAGCATTGCGTCACAGTAGTCTCTGTAGCTTGTGGGGAGAGCACCAGCATGTACATGCCCTGAAGTGTGTGCTACAGCCAGCTGCCATTTAACTTCCCTCTACCACAATCCAGCAGCTATAGAGCCAGAGGACGGGACAGAGGCCGCAAGCAGGCCACAGAGGGGGTCTACTTACAGTCAGCGTGTTGTGGTCTTCCCCTTAGTCAAAGATTAAAGGCCCAAGAAGGTGTGGGAGGGCAGAAAAGACTGTTGAGACAGAGTACTGATGACAGTCTCTTGGCTGAGTTAACAAAGAGACTGCCATACGCAGAAAACCCTCACCTGGACCAAAATTGGCCAGCTGTTTTTACTGTGCAGTCCATTCTGTCTGCAGTAATTACACCGCTGATAATATTTACACTGATATTCAACTCTCCCGTCCAATGACCACTAAACAAAAAATGTGGCTTTCACAGACCTTCTAAAAATTAAGTGGTGTGATCAGATTTCAGTGGACGTTTGGAAGCACCAGAACTGTTCGTGATCATAACTGGTTATAGCTGAGAAAATGAATGGTGGATGCATGACCATCTGGTTTGTCTAATATGTGTGGTTATACATTGGGCAGCCTTGATTGAGCAGAGGTTTGTTCAGTAGAACATGGCCTTTCTGTCAGGTGGTTCTTGGTTCTCTGGGTGGACCACTCCATTGCTACTACGCAAGCGAAATGTTTTTAACCTGAAATTCTGTAGGGAAATATTTTTCTGCGAAAATGAATAATATGTAGAGATATATGCTGTGTAAGCCTCCGTGAATAAAGAAAGCAATATATAAATCCTTGCACACAAAGATGGGGAGTGCCTGAGACAAAAATAGACAAAAATATACTTTCTACACCTGAGCAGGTTTTGTAGGCTTTTACACCATTGTTGAAATTCACTGTCAATCATTTCCAGGTTAAGGGGACTGACACTGTTGAGGTTTAAGGGGATGTTTGGCTCAGGAGGAAATATACTTTGTCAGCAGTGGTGCTCTCCTGGCTGTTTGCCCAGTTTTCCAGATATTCTAATGTGCAAATGGATCCCTGCTTGTCGGTCCATATGGTAGCTCTTTACATCTCTGGTACGACGTTCTTCAGTGAAATGGTTTGGCACTTTGTATGTAGCTTGTTTTGCATTCTTTGAGGGAAGTTCAGGCAACTATAATGATAGATTTGTTAAATTAACCATATTGTTAACATTGCATGTTTTGTGTCCTTAGACCAGTGAAGTTAAAACATTCCAATTTGGTACATCTTACAAAAACTCAATAAAGAGCATGATGAGTGCAGGCACAGCACTGGGGAAATAATGATTATGCGCTGAAATTTAAAAATAAAATGTCACCAGATGGAATCTTCTGTAGTTTCAGCAAGAAGTAAAGCGATTTCAATTATCGCAGACGCTGGGTATCTATCTGGCAAGTATAATGAATATATGATGTAACTGATTTTTTTCATAATATATCCACTTTATCCTGCGCTGTGTAATACAGTAAAATTGTACTGTGCTGTATGTGCATTGGGCCATGTGTGAGCATTGCAGTAAAAATGCAAGCCACAGGAAGTGTGCGCTGTTTTCTTATGACATCTGCAATATGCTCCAGTCCGTGGCCTCTTGGCCTCTCCTTGTTTTGAGCGAGGATCTCCTCTTACTATGCAGTATAATTTGTTTAGATGTTGATTTATGAACTAATTGCCTCTAATTGCTGCTTAGCACCACTATTAATCCGAGCTGTCTGGTTCCTGAAGCACATTAGGCGAGATTTGTATAATGAAGTAATTAGTTCAATTATGGAAGGAATAGAAAGAAGGAATTGAAGGAAAAGAAAAGCAAAAAGGAGGGAGCCCTTGGGTACAGAGAGAGGGTAGAGCCGGGGAGGGGAGGGGGGAGGTAGGGGTGTGCTTTGGCACAATTCATATTTTTTGTGGTAATATGCTCAGCTTCTTTCTGTGCACAGGGGGTAATTTTATCTCTGGAAAGAAGATTCAAACCTTGGTAATAGTGGAGTGGGTGTATTTCAGTCACTTAGCTGTGAGGTCTTCAAACACATTTCTACAGAGGCTATGCTACTGAGCTGCAGATATGATAGCAAAGCATCAGTTCCTTCAGGTCTTTTGCTATAGCATTGGCAATGCTGAAGAAAATTAGCATTGCACTTCTTCCCATTCTGATGTTTGGTCTGAACAACAACTGAAGATGAACCATGTCTGCATGCTTATATTGTATGCATTTGCTTATGTTTTGCTGCCACATGATTGGCTGATTAGATATTTGCATGGAGCTGGTATACATGTGTACCTAATAAAGTTGTCACTGAGTCTACTGTATGTATATGAATATAGTATATACTGTAAGTGGCCAAACAAATTTGGGAGCGACAGCTAAAATAAACTTCACCACATACAGGAGCACTGAGTAGCGCCATCACTGAGGAGCGTGGTTGCTGAATAGCATCATCACTGAGGAGCGCAGTTGCTGAGTAGCATCATCACTGAGGAGCCTGGTTGCTGAGTAGCGCCATCACTGAGGAGCCTGGTTGCTGAGTAGCGCCATCACTGAGGATCATTGGTGCGCTCCCCTGTTTGCTGGATTTCTTGGCCTTCCCCGGCGGCTGCCGTAGCAGCCGGACACGGGGCCTCGTCTGTTCACATTGTCATGGTTATTAGCCTTTTGAATTGCCTTTGGAGTGCGGGCTGAATTACCGGAAAGCCGAGGGGTGGGGAGGGGAGCCGGTTCCAGGCCCGATAATTAGCTGTTTCAGGAGCGCCAGGCAGGCACGCTGCCTCCACTTTGCTGCGGGAAAATTGGAAGTGGCAACAATCTCGCGGCGGCACGAACACAACTTCTGGTGCTTCTGCCGCGCATGAGCGCACCTGCCTTCTCCCCCCTCACCCGCCGGCTATCAACAGTGCAATAACCTGGGCCGTGCTCACGGTGCTGGAGCTGTTATCATTATCTTCATCATCAGACCCAGTGCATTACCGCGGGTGGCCTGATTCCGAGGCCGCTGCAGAAACACATTTTCCCTCGCTGTCGGTGCAGATCCAATCAAAGACCTCGGATGGTATTGGACCCAAGCTAAATGAATTGCCATTGGTTAATATCCTAGGAAGGCTTTTTTGGAGTTTTCATGTACTTTCCGTTTGTAAGTGCAGAGCAAGCAGCGATACAGTACAGTATCTGATGAGATTTTCTATCAGCTATGCTGTTACAGAAGGAGCTTGGAGGGCAGCTTTAGCCTCATTAGCCCATTACAGTTTCCTGCTTTTCTGAAGTGGAACATTTTTCTTCCACAGACGAGCAACTTACTGTATACAGATGCTGTCCTTTCACCAGCCACTCCAAACACCTTGCGGTCTGATTGTAAATGAATGCTTTGCCAGTAATCTGTGAAATGCCGCATCCCTAATGTGGTTTTCTAATGAAGTTTCCTAATTGACCTTGCAGAGGATTGTACACTCGCGCCCAGTCCAGTGGGAGAGCCGGTCTCCTGGAGGAGGAGCAATCAACGGAACGCCTGGCATGTCCTTCAAGCCCGGCGGGGAGCGCTTTTCCTCCCGAGGGAATGTCAAAACGCACAGTGAGCGTGGGCAGCATCCACCAACTGGAATGCACTGCGGTTAGAAAGCAAAATAAATGAACAGAGAAGGCAAATGTGATGACGCCACTTACAGCCAGACGAGACTGGGTGAAATTTGTTTACAAAACTAATTTGATGACTAAGCCCCTCACAGCATAAGATGCACGTAAGATCTATCAGAGCCATCAGATGCTGAGAATGTAGATAAAAAGCACAGCTGGAATGAGGTAAACAGAATAGTACTTATGTGATTTATTTATTCAAGAACATTGTACATTTTGCAGCATTACATGCCCTGGCAGAAAGGCTGTACAGTACATATTCTGTACTGCCCAACACTCCTGACACTACGGTAGGCCTGGCTTTTGTCTCCCCAGCCCCCAGATGCGCTGGAGAAAGCCCCGGAAGAATCCGCGGGTGTCTCGGGAAGGCCGTCGGGGGCGGAGAGGCATGCCGCTGTCGCTTTCTGATGATGTCAGGTCGCAGGAGAAGTGTGCTGGGCTGGGCCGGCGCTTGGCCCGGTTCTTGCGGCAGAGCCGAAACAGCCTGGACCCGTGGGCCTGGGATATGTGAAGGGCGCAGAAGAGCACGAGTGCCCCCACCAGCAGGGCGCCGGTGAACCCCAGCACAAGGCCGTAGACCAGGGGCAGGACCCCGTCCGCTAAGCGCCGGCTATAGGGCGGGCGCTGCTCACGCTCTACCACCAGCTCCAGGTCCTTCCAGGTCAGGTCTCTCACTGTGGGCCAGTGGGCATATTGTCAATGAGTATTGTGTCACACTGGAATACAGCAAGAACTAGAAACAGCAGAATCACAGTCTTAACCGTTAGATAAATAAAGGTTGTACAGTCCTGCCAGACAAATACAGACACACCGTGTTGGCTAGATTTTGTGGAAAATGAACTGGTACTGACAAATTATATGGCAAAAAATTTTAATTAGTACCATAATCTGTTGGATTATGTTTATCGCAGCTGTATTCATGCACTGCTGATTTGGGAGAGTCTAGACGTCCATGATTTCCCTCCCAAACGTGAGGTGTCATCTATTCATGCTGCAGACTACAAGCTAAGTAGAGTTGGAGGAAGACCTTTCAAATGCGGGTTTTACATGCAGTCCTCAGGCGACCAGCAGGGGTCACTAGATAGTGATGAACATAGAACCCTACACGACTGAACCCTCCCATTGGCAACTCTGTTGGCAATTGAATATTTCCCTATGGAGATAAATCCTTTATCAGAAACTTTGAGGCTCATCCATGCATCAAAGCAGTGCCTTTACTGAATGAGTTATTCAGCAGCCCAAGAAAATGCTTCTTAACTTTATTCTACTGTAACCGCTCAAATGTCATCTTACATTCATATATTAGCTTAGGCTGCGGAACTTTGATGTCTTTTTGTTTCTGAAACGTGTATATGTGTGTATTCTACAATTCATCTTATGCCGAAAATGCCTATTTCAAATAAACAAGTAAACATATTACTTTAAAAAAAAAATCTACACTTTGGTTGAACTTCATCATCAGCCGATTGCGGCACTGCATGGAAGGAGGGGATTAAAATATAGACAGGTGCACTGCCCAGTATCATTGAATGGACACAGTTGATGACTGACATGCATTTTAAATCCTGGGGAAAAGGTTTGATAGCCAACTATTATCATGCAGGCTCTAAAGCAA
Source organism: Conger conger (assembly GCF_963514075.1). Classification (NCBI taxonomy): domain Eukaryota; kingdom Metazoa; phylum Chordata; class Actinopteri; order Anguilliformes; family Congridae; genus Conger; species Conger conger. Next base: position 25,612,506 of record NC_083769.1, read on the forward strand.
CTGTCAGTCAACATTTGTCCTTTACATTGACTTTGAAAAATAAAGGCAAGAGTTACTTTTACAAACACAGCTGAATCCCCATTTCCACCAGAAAAAACTCACCAAACTGTTTCTAAAGAAAAAATTGAGTGTGCACATTTCTTTCAAAGTCAAAGCAAAAGACAAATCTTGACTTAATCCAGGCCTATCCTGAATACGGAGTTGGTACTACAACTTTTGGTGATGACACTCGTATGTTCACTTTCAGAACATTCTCCGACAAAATTTGTATGAATTCAGCCGTGACCAAGCGCAGACGTTTAGAGTTGAAAGTTCATTCCACACTTCACTTTCTGCCGTGCGTTATTGTTGAAAAGCAATCCCATTTTGCATGAAACGCATTTCAAGTGCGCATTGGGATTTGCACACTTAAGGAGAGCAACAGTAGGGCGGAGTCTGAATTGTCATACCTTGTCTCGTTGATTGCCGGCTAGCAAGCTGAAGTGGCTCCATGTCGGGCTCGACCAGAGAGGACCCCACGGCTTCCACACGTCTGTGGTAGTCCTCCACATACTTCTGCAAGCTCAGGGCCTTATCCTGGTTAATATTCTTCCCTACCTCTGGGGGGATGACATCACCACGACTGTGAGGCACTACATAACAAATGCTTCTTCAACCCTAAAAGGCTGGGAGTTGAGAGTTGAGAGCAGCACCCATACACTTATTCTGCTTTAAATAAGATTTATTGGGAACCATTTTTCATTCTTTACAGCATAAGGCAGCAAACTGTGTCCGTAGGCTACTTGTGCATCCTCTGAATTCAGATAAGCGAGCAGCGTCTGTGAAACAAATGGTCGCTAAACGATGCATGACAAAAGCAAAGATATACTGTATACTTCAATCGAGGGCTACAACAAACCGCACCCACTTCATTGCAAATCATAAGCAATTAACGCCTGGCAGACAGACGGTCATTTTGTTTAGTTACATATTCATATCTTCAAAGTACGAGGACTGGACCGTGGTCTTTGATTTGCCGCCATGCACTGCTCTGACTGGAAACCTACTCGAGCTGCCCCCATCTTTTCCGGCATTCCTCTCTCCAGCTCAGATGATGAAAGGAGCAGATGGTTCTTGATGAATTTGGTGTCGACTTCGCTGAGTCCGCTGTCAGATCATTTACACCTCCCCATATCCGCTGAGCCGTTCGACTGCACAGTCTCACGCATGGACTCCACCGCACGACGGAAAGCACCGTCACGTTAAAAAAGTAGGTATGAAAATTAACCTTGTATTTAATTAACGGGAATTTTATTCAAATTCACTAGCCTATTCATTGTCACCCTTTGGGACATGTTTTTTACCTCTGTTTTCTGAATATAAAAAAGAACTGTGATGGGATTATCTTTTGGTAGCCTCCTAATAGCGATAGTTACATAGATAACAACATCTGAAAAACCATTCATATTTACCAGTATTTAAAGGTCCTGGGCAAGTAAAAAGTGTGAAAGTGAAAATCACAGTCTTTTGTACTGTAATACACTTGTGTTTTTGTGGATTCAGGTTCAGTCAGGTAAGGCCCCATTCACACTATATTGTAAGTCTAGAGTACGGATGGGGGGTTGGGGGAATCAAACTATTGTATTATCATTAGGCATTAAAGTTGTAACAAAATTATTGCATGCGTGCCATATAGGCATCTGACACTAACACATTATCAATCAAATCATACACAGTACTGCGTTGACAGGGTGCTGAGTCTGACCTATTGCAATGTCGGTTCTGCCAATCCGCTGTAGGGCACGGGAGAGTCTGTCGTAGTACATCTGCTGTCCGTGGTTCACCAGCCATCCTGTCAGGGCTGTCCTGCACTGCGTCTCCCTGTCTAAACAACGCAGGGCATTACATTCACCAGGCAGCCCCGCTCCTGTCACTGTGATTCTCTCCTATGGAGCCTGAAAACAGTGTCCACTAGCGGCCAGTCAGCAGGAAAGCTGTTTTCAGCAGTGTTCAGTTTTTTCAAATCAGCACAATGGCGGTCTGCTAGCCTTCAGTTGCGGAGAAGCAGTCGAGATGAGGATCAGCTGTTAGCAGAGGACGCCTGTCAAGGAATGTTGTTAGCCAAACACTGCTGCTCATATTAATCAGTTATAGGCACATGTTTCTGCTATCTAGTTATTCTGGACAAGAACTTCTGCAAAACAAATGTATTGTACAGTGGGGCGCAAAATGTGGGCACCCCCACTTTCAATGTCTGTTACAATTTATCTATATGTGATCGAAAGCAAACCTGAAGCACAGTACAGAGTTAATTATTTTCGCACACTACTGTAAATGTAAATGCTACTGGATATAGTGCTAATTTACAAAAAGCTGTTTTATCAACAGCTGGCAATGATGGCCGTCCAGAAGGAACTTGCTTGCAGGGTTTTGTCCTCTGTTTCTTTATTCAAGGAGGGTCCAGTTGGTGACAGGACTTGTTGGTACTACATTCCTGTGTTCATGAATATTACTGTAAATATTCATGAACAGGCGGGCTCAAGGACAGAAGATTGCATCCACTGTTGTCCTTGATCAAGTCACATGATGAATATTCAGGAGATGCATAAAGTTGGAATGTTAAGACTTTGAACAGTTCAGAAATAGGTCTTTCAATGATATGTATTTGGATAGTACACCTATATTATAGTATGTGGTGCCGCCATCTCACAAAGACAATAACTTCTGTGCAAAACTCCCAGGAGGAGTCCGTCTCTAACAATAATCCCCAGTTTCTCTTAAAACACATTAGCAGATGGGCAGAGCAACACATGAGGCACTGAGTGTTCAGCCTATTAAGTAGTTAAGGACAGTCCTTCGATTCTGATGCTAACAGAAAGCCAACAAAAAATACAAGACAGTACTACAGAACTTCCAGTATAATATGTAATATGTATATATACACACATGCGCGCGCACACACACACACACACACACACACACACACACACACACATCACTCTGTGATGTTCAGCTGAAGTTTTACAATCCATCCTGTGCACTTACGCCAGTCCTTTAGCCAGTACAAAATACATTACATTACACTGTAGGCCTTTAGCAGTTCTTATCCAGAGCGATGTATAATGAAGTTCAAATCGAACACAGGGACAAGCGCGATGAGGACCCTAGAGGAAAGTACGGTTCCAAGTCCTAGCGTGACCATATAGATACAATTTGAACCCTTGAAGAATACATCAACATTGAATACATCAACGTACAATCTGATATAACAATGAAAGAACTGGAGAGAGGAAGAAGGTGGAGGAAAAGTCTTTGATATGAGACTCTAGACTGAGCGCTGGGGTGAGGTCACTTTCATACCCGTGTCCCTGCGGACGCGCGGTGGGAGGCCCAGGTCGTTGCTCTCCGGGGAGAGTCTCTCCAGCTGATGGAAGACGCTGTCTTCCGGGTGGGACAGGGCGGCGAGAAGGTTCTCACACTCTCGATGGGTCAGCAGCTCCACCAGTCGGCCCAGCTGGTGTACCCCGAGGTCCTCTGCCACTGCGCCCAATGGGGACAGTCAGCATTGCTACGTCACATGTCTAATGCAGATAAGCGGGCTATGCTGGTTCATGTTTTCATCTTAAAACCTGCAACTTTATTAGGCCAGGAAGTCAGGTGTGAGTTAACTGTGAAATGGACTGCTTTAATTGTTTGGATAAGCAATGTGCCTGGTAACAGCAAAAACCAGGGCTGAAGATCTGATATACCAGTGCTAACTCCCTGCCATATTTCTGGTGATATAGGCTGATATTGATATGTCCAACATGGTGATGATAAGCTTGGTGATGGATAGGACGATGATGACCTATGATTTGTGTGTTTCTGTCTATTGCTGTATATTCTTTTAAACACAAGGTGGCAGAGAGAGTGCAACATACGTATAGTATAGTTGATAAGTATAGTATCACATATATGCAGTACAGATACAAAATGTTTAAAAACTAAAATAACTTTATATAGTAATGTAAAGATATATATGTATATGGATTTCTGGATTTTTTTCTATCTACAGTGCAGGTAGTTGTATGTACAGTATGTGCTATTTATTAATTTTCACACAGACACACACACACGCACACACACACACGAGGCACGACAGCTCCTCTAATGCAATGCTCCTCTAATGTGCTGGAAATTTTTCTCTGAGAAAATAGAGAATCTAAGAATGTATACATCTAATAGAAAAATCTGAATATCTGTGAAAATAATTGTAATAATAATTAATAATTATTAACTTAAATGATAATGAAGCTAAAAACACAATTCTACTGTGAACACATTTGAAGGCCTGTGAAACTGCAGAAAGCAAATTGCACATGAACTGTAGCACCAGAGGTATGGGATGAAAATAAAAAAACATGTCAAAAGAGAAGACATCTTATTTTTCATAATTATCTTAAAATGTTAATGTAATTGTAAATGTTAATCATGAGTAACTGATTAAAATTCAAGACACATCCTCCACCCTGTACTCTTGTTGTCTTACCAGTGTCCTCCCCCAGGCCTGGGGAGAGGAAAAGAAAGAGCAGAGCAAACAGTCCTACGATTCGCATGGTGGCCAGCCTGTGGTCAGTTTTTCGGTTGGTAAGTATTCTGGCAGTCTCTTTATTTTCAAAAATATGCAGGAATCCGGAACATTAAGCTGTGGTTGATTCAAAACATGTTGCGCTCTGATGTTCTCTGCAGGATGCTGTCTCTAATAAACATGCTGTTAATTTACACTTAGGTGGCCATTCGTTTCACTGTGCAGTATAGTTAATCCAAGGGAAAGTACTTGATTTGCCATACCAAGCAAATTAATTAACCTTGGGAAGCACTTTGATTCAGTCAGACAAAACTTTCTTTGTTGCTCATTTTCCGAATTATTATCAACTTTTTCAGAGACATTAGAATGAAATTTCAGCAGAAATTAGAAATGCATGTTAAATGATCATTGTAATCACATTTCCAAGGATTATCCCTCTGCTCTGTGTCATTTAAGATGTCATCAATCCATTTTGTTTCTTCAGTAGTGAATTATAAAATATGTATTATAAAATGTTCCCATTCTTGCACTCAACAAAACTAATATAATAAAAAATGTTTTCTGAGAGTGATCCTGACCCAAAGCTTTTTTATTAGCATCTGAATTAAAGATTTCTTTCATGTATGTATTTAATTGTTGTTTTTTTTTTTTGGTTTTTTTTTGTGTTTCTTAGCATGCTGTTAGCATGCTGATAAATTATTCATGTGAGCCTGTTGTTGACAGAAATTGCCCCCAGATCCCCGGACTACATCCATGTGTGTTCAGAATATTTAATCTGATTTAATCTGAATTAAAATATTCAGTTTAAAATATTCAAAGTTTGCATTTGGATGTGTTGCTGTATGCTTTACTTTTTTAATAATACATTTTTCTGATAATAAAGCATTTTGAATTTAACCACATGTGAAGAAGCCCTAACCTAGCAACATATTTACTAAAATCACAATAAGATGCACATTGGAATTGTTACACTGTTTACAGTAAGTAATAGCTTTTTTCTTTTTTTTCCTTTCCCAGATTAAATCCAGCTTGTCCAGTTAAAAGCCATTATAAATATGACACAATTATTCTATTTTATCAATTGCATTTACAAACAAAGAGTAAATACACCCCACATTAAATATGACGCATAGGTCAGTTTGCCCTGATTTCCTTGGCATTAAACAGCTTGGTGGACAAGGACAACCCCTCGACAGAATGGCTATCTATGGCAGGGCACTCACCCCCAATCCATCACTTTTAATGGAGATGCTGAGCTGAAGCAGTGGGAAGCATCTTCTCTGAATGAAGCAGCCAGGGACTGAACCCGTGACCTTCCAGGAGGAGAATGTGCACTCTAACCACAAGGGCGCAGAACTGATATACGATATGTTTACATCTGTGCTGGCTCTCTCTCTATCGTCATTACTGTGCATGCATGTTTCTCCTCCTCAGCTTCTTAGTTACATTTTCTCACGTCCTCCATTTTATAATCACACAGTATTTTCATCCTGGCGCTGAAAGCTTTCGCTTTCTCGTATGCATGTCACAAGCTTGTTTTCTTATTTATTTTCTGTCTCCTGGTTTGATTTCTTGGCTCTTCACATGCGTTTAGTCCTGCGACCGCAAGGTCACAGGTATTATTTCATTAGATTAGAAATTAAGTGCTTACTGGCAATGGAATCAATTTCTTTATCATGAGTAAAAACTATGAGTTCATCATTTGTCTTTAATGACAAGTGGAGTCCCTGCAGACTTGTCTTGTAATATAACAAGCTATTTTCAGTTCAGTTCTGTGTTGAAAAATTGTTTCATAAACAATTTAAAATGAAGCTCATCATATTACCAGCAACCAAAGGTAAAATTTGTTTCATTTTCTTCTACCCATATTCAGCTTGAGAGTCAGCTGCCCTACGGACTGTGCTACTACTGGTCTCTTTCCCACAATAACCTCTGACCTCTTGGCAGATTGACAGGAAAGCAGGGCTCAGGTTAAAACCCTCCTTAATTATAACATATGTTATCATGTTTGGACGGTGCCAAACCAAAAGCATCCCATTTGTCAATGTAGTTTGATTGTCAGAAGACAGATTTTAAGTTAACCCTTTGAGGCTGCCAGGGTCGGATCTGGGCAAAAAAAGCACTCCTCCCGATCATACTTTATAGAAAAACATTTCTCAATGTTTTCCTTCCGAAAAATGCGTTTGAAAGCAAAGATTCTTGCCGAGCCAACAACAGCATTTCAGCATTATTTGGTGAATGACAAGCAGAGAAATACGGATATAAACAGAGGGGCATGAATCTAAAAATCTCCTTCTAAAAGAGCTTTGAGTGGTGAGCATAGGAAATATATTGAAATATGTTAGCAAACCTTTGCCAATTTTCACTTGTACAATGCATTTCAGATGAATATAGTGACATTCATTCAAATTCAAATGTTGTCTGCGTGCTGTTCTGCGCAATTCACACAAATATTTGTTAGCAACTTCAAAGAGCTAGTTTTAGCTAATTTTTCATACATTAATTCCATAGACAGGATTTACCTTCCTTCATGCAGTTTAGAGAAAGTATCTTTAGTGAAACATGGAGAACATACACAACTGACTGCTAAACATTTGCCAGTTTCAGGTTTACAATTGCTGCCTTGTTAAATGTTTTTGAAGTAGACATGGACTCTTTGTATTGCATTACAGTTTGCTAGTTTGGAACTCTAACACCTTATACAGAGCTGCGCTACGCAGTCGGGTCTTCAAAAGCCAACTTCAATTTCACTGCCCCAGGTAGCAAGGGCACTGGGTAGTGGGTCTGCTTTATTTGATTGGTCCACGATGATGTAATGCAATTGGATAGGTTAGGGCAAATCAGGCGTGAGGTGTGGGGTGATGTTTGACTTATGGCCTGCATCGCTGTGAACAGGTATGCACTATCTGGAAACCCAGGGGGTAACCATCAGTTGCAGGTGACTGTGCATGCAGCCAGGAGCTAGGGAGAGAGTGACCTTAGATCAGTCAGATGGTAAATTGCTTGAGTTACACAGGCAATTTCTCCCACATCAGGGCCTGGTCAGCTTGGTGTAGCAGACATGCAATGCCAAGCACCTCAACCAATGGACGTGTTATGCCTCATTCATAACTTCCCCAGGGCCCCTGCAAGGCCAAGGGGTCAACAACAAATCACACCTGCTAGCAACCGTGGCACACCTTAAAAAAACCTAGCGTACTTGAGTTATGTTTCAGGAACCTCTTTTAAATCGCTTTCCCTGATTACTTTCATTCTGGCTTGATCATAAGATGCGCAATATTTTAATTGAATTGATATTTAAAAAGGACTTATCATTTCCGATTCTCAAGTTTTGAGGTAGAGCCGTGTGTCTGTTTGCCTTTCCGATTACAGCTCAAGTGTCCATTATGCATTTTAATAGCCTCCCTCAGAGTTGGGAGGCAGGAGCCAGCGCACTCAGATCCGTCTGCTGACAGGAGCCTACTTTATCCAAATAGGAGTCATATCCATGCATTAGCAACACTTACATTCCCCGCACAGTGTCATTATCCCACCAGTGTTTTCTGACAGGATAGCATTAATATCTTTGTATACCGTAACACTGCACATGAAAGCCTGTCATTGCGTTGTTATTCGCACACTGTCTTCGGGGCTTATTTTAGAACAGTTTTATGCTAATCGGAGCAAGGGCGTGCGATCGCGTTTCATGCCGCGAGATCCGAAGGCATAACCCCGGGCCAAAATCTGCTGTTTTCGCTTTTCTTGTGTGTTTTGTTGTTTCTAATTCGCATCTGTGGCAGTCTGCAGGGGAACTGATTGAAGAGAAGGCAACAAAACAAATAGTTCTAGCAACAGTGTGTGCAGGCACAAAGCTGGGCTGGCTTTCTCACAGGGAGCGTGTGCTTAGAGCTGTCAGAGTGTATGTTTGAGCTGGGCTGGGGCTGGGGCTGGGGGATGGGGGGAGCGCTTGTTGAAAGCAGGTTGTTGGAGAAAAACCTGCCGGAGATGGCTTTGACTTTGTGAGAGGACACAACCGTTTCATTCTCTGAACAAGGGGGCTTGCAAACACATTAATGCTCCACTTCAGCTCTTGGCAAGAACTTTAATTTGCAACTTCTTACAAGACAACAAACAAGCTGAAAACAAAAGGGGATGAGTGTCACCTTCAGTAGAGGCATAATTGAATGGCTTCATTCTGTTTTTCTCTATTTTAATGATATAAAACTTTATGCTCAGCCATTGTAGACACATCTTGAGTTAAATTAGTTCTGCAAGCTGACAGGGGTGAGTTGGGTCAAGGGTAGGCGTGAAATACATAAAATAAATGCATATTATTAAGTTGAATAATTAAGTTGAACTGTAAATGAACTGTGATCTATGTGTGGGTGTTCACTGCAGAGTACACAATAAAACCAAATAAAATGCTAAAGTTTATGGGGGGACATAACTTTTCCCTGATGTGTAATAAATAAAGTGTTTCAGGGGCACATGCATCATGATGTGAGAGCTTGTTTTTCAGGCGATGAGCTGAAGTAATTGAAAATGAGATTAACTCATTATGGTATGAACAGAAAGTGCATTTTTACAGTGTATGCTTGAGACATTCTGACAGACTGAAATAACATACAGTAAAATCATTGCATTTAATCTGAACCAATTTTGCTTTATTGGCAAAGTCTGGAGCTGGCCGAGTCCATAGAGAACTGCAGCAGCTGTGCTGGTGGGGCCGTTGGGGGGGTCTGTGCGACGGCCTTGCAGACGATTCTCACTCCCTCTGTGGGGAGAGGGACTCTATGCACCTCAACGGCTGAGAGCTCCATGCCTCTTACACTTCACACCACTGAAATCTGATTGGTTAAAGACACAGACTCCGGTGGAATGAAGGATAGAATGCATAGACAGTTCTGGGCGGCCCTTGCCGCCCTGTGATTGACTGGCATTGCACACGACCAATGGCTAGCTCGCCTTCAGCTGGGCCGGGGGATTCCTGAAGAAGCAAAAGCCACAGAAACTCATTTGCAGTGAGATGAAACATTACAGGTAAGCATAATGTATGCACATAAATATGCCTTCACAAGGGAGGGTAAAAAAGACAACAGCAGCTGTTTCTCTTTAATTGAATTTTTTAGTCAGCAGTAGACCTTTTGCTTGTTTTTAAATGTGCAAAGCCTTCAGTTTCAAAATTGCAACTTCACCTTCCAATGAGGAGTTTTTTATTTTTATTTTTTCAAAGTACCCTGCATAGTTTCAGGTCCTGATGTGATTTTGGTGCAAGTGAGAAAGTTTATGCTTTCTTTACTTGCCTGCCTGTGTGTAGGAGGGATTGTCCGCTGGTTTCTCCCTGAGCGAGACCAGACCTGCTCTCTTTCCCTTCAGGGCTGCCCAATCTGAATATCTGAGCTCTGCCAGACAAGTACAGACCAGCAGCAGCTGCTCTCTGCAGCATTGTTACCTGAGTTCACAGCGCGAAACCCAACACACCTGTCTGTTTGAGTCTTAAAAGGCCGCCTGACTCCCACACCCACAGACACACACCCATAGCCGCACCTACGTTACACGTAAACACACGCTCTACACTTAGATGCATCGCCTCTAATGTTATTGGTTCTAAAATAACATGTGCCTACTTATTTAGTTGAATATATAATATCCCTGGAAAGTTCTCTTTTATCATTTTAAAATGTAGGATTTTTTTTTTTAGAAACGTATTTCTCAATGGTTTTCCATACGATTCATTCAATTCGTTTGCGCATGTGTGCCCCCATTGCACTTTTTCTGAAGTGAAAAGGCTCCATATTGAATGGGAGCCACGTGGATAGAAACTCATCTTCCTTTTGCATGCTTAATAACCTTTCCTGGTGGAAGCCTTTCAGACGAAGCTACAGCCCTACTAAGACACACTTCATTAATCTACAGTCATACACACCCATAGGTCTTACCTTGCTCAAAACAGAAGACTTACCTCTTTTCCTGTGTTAGATCCAAGTCTATAAAACAACTCGAAAAATTATAAAAACAACAATAAAAGGTAAATAAAGTAGCAACTTGAATGATTAACTATATCTGGCAGAAAAACAGATGCAGCAGCAGAAAAGGTTTTAGGGTTGGAAAAACACACAAAAATGTTAAAAGTAGAACAAAAATCTTCAAATCCCTACAAAATGACTGAAGGGTTGTGGATTGCAGAGCCAGAAGAGAAAAAGACAAGCAGTCCTTCCAGCCGTCCCCTCCGCAGTCTGACTTTATCTACGTACCTGGCTCAGGTAATGCTATTTTAGAAGCCAGCATGAACCAATAGAATTGCAGCAGCTGAGACAAACTCCACCCTTCCCCTTCCATAAAGAGGATCCACACCCTTCAGGGCGAGTTGCCTTGCAGCTGAATCTCAGCCCTCCAAACGGTAAATTTAGGCCAAAAAAACGAGTCTGGAATTTAGAGTCCCTGATAAACTGATAAAAAAGGCTTCATCCTGACTTCTCTTGTCATCCATTCACAGTTTTGATTACTGAACTCTTTGTACCCTTCAGTAGTTCAGTATGTTAGTTTATCTCACATTGCTGGTGCACTCTCTCTGCTTATTTTTGAATGTGACATATTTTTAAAGTAATTAGTGTGAAATGTTCATTGACAAATATTGATGTCTTCCTTTCTGGCCTGTTTCAGAACCCTTTTCTATTTTTTATTGGGGAAAAATACTTAATTGAGCTACACTATGTTATTAGGTAATAATGGTGCAGTGATATCAGTACGGTCACATCTTTTATGTTATACTTTATGTGTTGTCTATGTTGTCTAAACAGAGCTGATGGGAGCAGAACATTCTAGCAACCTTCCTTGGTGTGGTAATGTGTTAGGAACTTTATCACAGCAAGTAGAGAACACAGTTCTCAGGAATGTTGGGATAGGCCTAAAAACCAAAAGGTGCCAACCCAACCCCCCAAAAGTGCTTTAAAATGTTGAAAGACATTCCAGTTAAAGACGAGTTGGATGCCCAGGGGGGCTCCATGTAGTTCCACATACCCCCCACCCCACCCCACCCATTCTCCCCACCCCTTGATGGGATATCTTTCCTCAAGGCACATTTCTGGATAATGGCAGTGGATTATATTGAACTGAAATGAAGGAGAACTAAGCTCCAACAAAGCAAGATAACAAAATGGGCAACGACCGTATATTGCAAAAGCTGTTCAGTGCATTCCCTTTCTGCCCAGAAATCTGACCACTCTGATGATATAAAGCACTTTGACACAGTAGTATGGCTAATGGAAGCGCCACCTCTTCCAATATGCCGACATTATAATCTCTTATAAAGGATCTCACTACAGAGACCGATGATTCACCATGGCAGATCCTATTTCCAGGTCAGGAGATGACCAGATGACCATTTATTTAGTTAAGTGTTGTGTATTGAAAGATATAAGGTATACAGGTCAAAAGAGTGAGTTGATTCTCAGTCAACCCTGGGCTGGCTAACCTGAAAAGCTGTGATCCCAGGTGAGATAAGGCAGCCCTGCACTGATCACAAACACAAATCTGTAGGATGGGGGAAGGGTTGGGAGGCTAAACTGCATGACCAGGGGGCTACAACTCATCCCAAAGACAATAATGCAGTTGAATTACTTGCCAACTCAGACGACACTGCATTTTTGTGTTCATTCATTGTACAAATGGACACAATTACAGTATAAAACATGCAGGAATTAATGGGTGCTTGGCATCGCCAACATACACCAGCAATCTGCTGCTACAGCTGTTCCGTAACATACTGAAGACCAGGACCTTTTGCACTGATTTGTTAGTGATTCTGTGGGTGACCAGAGTTGAATCCTGTCTCTCACCTCTCTGGTTTGCAAAAAAGCTGCCCACATACCGCTTATTCCAGAACACAACACTTTGATGCATCTGTTCACAGTTTAGAAGAAAAACTCCTGCAAGGCGCTGTGTCCTCCCAGCTCCCACGGGGAGGTCTGTTGAGGAGAGCCCAGGCTTTTGTGCAAGATATGAAGATATGAAGCTGCAAAACAAAGGAGCTAGCTGCTAGTCTCTGTTCAAATGACACTGCCAGCAGGCTGCCATTGGCTGAGGACACGCCAGGGATCACAGGTCACAGGTTTATCCCAAAAGAGCGCGGGTTAAAATCATCAGGCTTTCTTTTACACTCTTCGTCCTAATCCAGGGGTGTCACATCCCAGGAATTGACAGCACACAGTGAAACACATGCCACTGTTTTCCTTGGTTTTTACCATCTCAGAAAACAGTGTCCTCTACCCCTTCTGTGATCTCATTCATTCATTCATTATCCTAACCCGCTTATCCTGAACAGGGCCGCAGGGGGGCTGGAGCCTATCCCAGCATACATTGGGCGAAAGGCAGGAATACACCCTGGACAGGTCGCCAGTCCATCGCAGGGCACACACACCATTCACTCACACACTCATACCTACGGGTAATTTAGACTCTCCAATCAGCCTAACCTGCATGTCTTTGGACTGTGGGAGGAAACCGGAGTACCCGGAGGAAACCCACGCAAAAACGGGGAGAACATGCAAACTCCACACAGAGAGGCCCCGATCGACGGAGATTCGAACCCAGGACCTCCTTGCTGTGAGGCGGCAGTGCTACCCACTGCACCTTCTGTGATCTCCGCCCTCATTATTCCACCACAGGCCATGAGCCATATTACACTGCAATTTTACATTTCTGTACACTACTGCTGTGCACAAATATACATACATACACTAATTTTAACAAGTACAGCACAATGAGTTACCTGGAGTGACACTGAGGTACAGCACAATGAGTTACCTGGAGAGACACTGAGGGGAAATTCTCATCATGTATTCGCTCGAGATTGTGTACTTCAGATGTCAGATTGAAATTTTGTTTACGATTGCTTACGGTTCACTTAAATAATGAATGCCAAACTGGGGATTGCTTTTGCCCTGAAAAGAAGTTCAGGAGGCTGGAGCACAAGGTTATTAAGTTCGTCCAAACTTTTGGAGCTTGCCAACAAAATGGCACAGTAGGGCCAACGGCAAGCAAGCAATAGAACACTGGGTGGCTGAGGTTTACTTTTATATTTTGAACCATTGACTAGGCAAAACAGAAAGAAACTTTAAAGCACAGATTTGCTCTGGGTGGGTTGAGTGACCTGCAAAGGGAGGACATTTGGGTAGTGTGGGATTTCAACACTCTCAAAGAGTAGAGAAGGCTCTGTCTTGACACGTCAGGGAAAGGAATGTGCTCTCCTCCAAAGGAACGGGAACACGAGGAGAGCAGCTTATGTAAAGTCCTGAGTGAGCCAGGACAGCTCTGCTGATATGCAAACGCACTAGATTTGAATTGCAATTGAACAAAGTGATACACTCACTGAGCACTTATTAGGTCAACCTGTACACGAGCTTGTTAATGAAAATGTTTAATCAGCCAATCATGTGGCAGCAACTAAATGCATAAAAGCATGCAGACATGGTCAAGAGGTTCAGCTGTCTTTCAGACCAAATGTTAGAATGGAGAAGAAATGTGATCTAAGTGACTTTGACTATGGAACGATTGATGGTGCAAGACAGGGTGGTTTGAATATTTCAGAAACTGCTGATCTCCTGGGATTTTCATGCACAACAATCTCTAGGGTTTGCAGAGAATGGTGCGAAAAACAAAAAACGTTCTGTGGGCAAAAAGGCCTTGTTAATGAGAGAGGTCAGTGGAGAAAGGCCAGACTAGTCAAAGCTGGCAGGAAGGTGACAATAAGGCAAATAACCACACATTATAACAGTGGTATGCAGCAGAGCATCTCTGAACACACAACACGTCAAACCTGTGGATAGGCAACAGCAGCAGAAGACCAATAAGTAAAAAAAAAAAAAGCTAATAAAGTGCTCACTGACTGTATTTCGTATCACAAATATATGTCTGTAGCTTCAGCTGTTGTGGATATTTTGCAAGCTGCATGAAATACATTCTTTTATTTTGAGAGTTGACTGTATTGTTAAATAATTAATGCACAAAGAATCAAGTATTAAATTACACGGCTAACAATTATTTTCAGTAACAAGCAATGGCTATATAATTTAACATCTAAAATTCTGTCAATAGACCAAAATGTGCTATTCACTACAATTCCTTATTAACACTTAAAAATAATGACTAGGACTCTTTAGCTGAACCAAAAAGGAATGCAAAGTGTGCAGTGTTCCTGATTAATGGCCTTTGATACTATTCTTTCCTCATTAATTATGAGCTTTCCACTTGCAATTACCATAATGAGTCTTTCTCTTCTCACCACATGCTTGGTTGAACAACTGCATGGAAGTATAACGTATATACCTCCCAAACCCAGTGCAGTCAGCATAAAGCATATCCACTCCTGACCGATGATTCATGGCGTCTGCCCTACTGAGAGATTTATTAGCACTAAAATCCAGTCCCCCTTCATTCCCAGTGTAACGTATCCAAGTTGTAACACATTTCTATTCCATAAGGAATCAGTATACTGTTTCTTTGTTTTGTTTTCAGGAGTGTGGAGTGCCTAGACTCGAGGGAGGAAAAAGTGTCCCCCTCTTTCCAACCCATAGAACTGACCTAACACCCCCACCTCACCACGACTCTCAGTGCCGGGGCCGCCCGCCTGGGCTGCTCTGGTAGGGCTGATGGGAATGTGACGCCTCATTGCCTGAGCCTGTCCTGACTCGCCCACGCAGGAATGCAGCGGTGCGCTAATGCACTTTCATGTCCAAGTAAATTGACAATGAAGAGTGCCATCATTTTACAGCATAAATATTTCATTCCCCATTTGGATGCAGATTGAGAGACGTCAGTGGCGGAATGCAAATGGGCTGGCTCTTCCATTGGATATGAGATGTACATTCACACTGAATATGAATTTGCGTAAGCATGTCAGAGGTTGTTTTTGCGAGCGTATTCTAATCGGAAGATTACTGTAAAATATACAGTCGGAAAAAAGGGAATTATGATAAAGAAAAATTAAAGAGAGATACGGTGAGACGGCGAGAGATTAACTGTCCTGCGGTTTGCATTATTCACGATTGGCGAGGTTAATAAGGAAGCGTCTTTCCCTCAGGTATAGGCACTTTCAATATTAAAAAACAAAACAAAATGTTGTTAGCTATGTGGTAAGAATTCCTAGGTAACCGCCCCAAAGTTTGTTTGTTGGGCATGCTTTTCCTGGTGTTACAAGTAGCTGTACACTGTATACTTTTCATGGCTTCACAGAATGGAAATAACAGTACTATTGTGTTTCACTGCAGGATTTTTTTCATAGTAGAGCAAGGGCACCGGCTGTAACCAATCAACATCTTTAGCTGTGACTCATTGCTGCTGAGAAACACAAGTTGGGGAGATCATTTTGTTTGCTGATCTGTGTATTTGTGAAGAAAAGAAATACAGTAAAACCGAAAAATAAATAATACGTATTTTACTCATACATTTTAATTTGAAATCTTATTTCTATTACTTTTACAGTATACATGGCAGAACATATTGCCAGTAATGTGAGACAATTTGAAGAAGAAAGTAGTAACTTAGAACAAACTGATATCTTCAACCGGAGAGAAAAAAAGAAGACTTTAAGTCTCATTACAAGAATAACACATTTGTTGAGGCATACTTTTTTGCTTGACAAATGAATATTTTGTCATTCAAAAAACGAAATATTGTTTCAATCCATGGCAGGGAGATACAGGGAGATACCATGTTTCGCCCCGTCTCTCTCATTGCGTTCTATAAGAGCTCTGTATGTATTCAGGGCCTTGCTGAAAAGGCTGGGGAACCTGTGTTTTCTGGCTTTTTCACAGGTATCCTGTAATTAAACACTCGGTAATAGCAGTGGTGGGGTGAATTCACAGTGGGCTGTAATGAAAACGTGCTTCCCCGTTCGAGCCACTTCGGCCCAATCTGCACATTAGTAATTCTCTAGCGAGTCCCACACAAAGTCCTGGCAAAAGGAGTGGTCACGAAACGAGCTTCACAGGTTGGGAAAGAAGTAGACCGCAATCACTTTAGGTTTTGTTGCGAGCAAAAATAAAAGTCATAGCCTTTGGTCAAACTCCAATCCGTGCGATTGGTCTTGCTGGACAGAGCTGTGGACTGAAAAGGCTTGAGAGCTGCGAGTGTACGTACGTGAAACGGTATGTGCGGAAATGTATGCACTCTCATATGAGACTGTTTGAGTCCATTTGCATGTGTGCACTTGTGTGGGTGTGAATGAAAAGCAGCGTGCTCCCCCCAGCGAGAGCTGGGCCTCGGTGAGCTGCATAGGCCCGAGCTTGTCCTGCGCAGTCTTGTGTTTCACGGAGCTGTCGTCACGGTGTCTGTGGAAACTCGGCTTCGCTGGACTGCCGCGGGCGGGCTCCATGGAGCCCTGCCTACAGTCAGACGAGATGGTTCATGCTCCAAACAGGGCAAACGCCCAACAGCTCTGACTTCTGATATCCGAGGCAGACTCTAACAACAAGGTGCACAATCTGTTACACAGATAAGTGCTTTATTTTGACTACAACCTGGATATAGATAGACTTCCGACTTTTGTCCCAAGTCCTGATGGCATGATGTTTAGGTTATAAGAGTCTGGAATGTTCTGCAGGTTAACAGGTCCTGTTCTGGGGAATGTGAGGGGAGCTGGGGAAGGGGTGGGAGTGGTGGGTGGTATTCTACTTTGAGACCTTTGCGGCCCCTCCTTGCTGTAGGGGGAATCTACAGCTGGAAACCTTTCCGAGCCTTGGAGGCCTTTAGATTCCTACAAGGGAAGGGAAGGTGAATAACAACACTGCAATGGTCCAACAGCCCAAGAGGCGCAGTTTAAAAATGTCCTCAGATAAGGCTGGCAGCTGCTGAGAAGGCTGCCAAATCCTGCCCTGTGACGTGGATCGGATGGGGCCGGTGTGACAAGCCATGGCAGGCGCAGGAGCTGTAGAGTGTGGTGCAGCCAGCACTCAGCTCCCCACCCCACCCTTGCTATTGTGTAACAGCAGCAGCCCGCTGTTTGAGCACAGCACACATTGTCTCCTCAAACCTGCAAGATACAGCCAGAGACAATGATTCATCTGCTAAATGACTTAGCCTTTCAACGCATGGGTGTATTTATTTTTTATCCCAGAAGCAAAGTGGAGCTCTGGTGGAGCACCTCATATCAAATGTATCCCGTTCGCTCTTGCAAGATTCTCCTTTTGATTCACTGCCCTTGCAGAGTGACAGGTATCAAAAAGATGTTTAGATATTTTAGAGCTCCTTGGTATTTTCCCATTGCTTCTTTGTTCAAATACTTCTAACTTCTAAAACATTGAGTGTTTTAAAGGACAAAAAATTGAGGGGTTGTGTGAAGTCAACTACTGGAGCTCTATAGCCACAGCTCTTTAGCACAGCCCATAGTCTATTCTTATCTAATCATAAATTAATCACATACATATAATGATTAACAGATAGTGCTGCATCCTTAGAAGAGGTGTGTGTATATGTGTGTTGGTGTGTGTGTATGTGCGCATGTGTATGTGTGTGTGTGTATGTGTGTGTGCTGGTGTGTGTGTATGTGCGCATGTGTGTGTGTGTGTGTGTGTGTGTGTGTGTGTGTGTGTGTGTGTGTGTGAGAGTGCGTGCCTGCGTGCCTGCGTGCTCGTGTGCGTTCTGAGAATTGCACAGCCCTGTGGTTGTGCCTCTGTGCATTGTATCTGTGTTTTCAGGTTCACATTGAAACACCCTCCAACCTGCTTGGGCTTGCAGTGATTTCCAGGGAGGTGCCGTTTTCCCCAGGCCATCTCAGAGAGAGCTGGATGGGAACAGGAAAGGGCTGCAGCCTGGCTCTCTCTGCCTGGAATGTGTCACAAAGATACGCACAAACCAAACACTGCCAAAGTTCCCAAAGTATTTTCTATATTGCATATAGAATCTAAAATGGTGTTCTGGTGTCATAGAGTGCTGATATCCTTTTGAATAGTAGTTCTGGTTTTCTACGGTTCTAGGTATCAAATGCAGATATAATTTAAGAAATCGTTACAGACTGTGTGTCATTGTGGCCAATGAAAAAAAACCATTCGACATTTTGGCAGATGATTTGAAAAATGCATATTTTACATCATGCATATAGCTAACATATTTGTTACATGAAAATGTATACATTAGCAAACCTTAGGATGAACTTAAAATTAGTTAACCATAAGCAAATAGATGAAGTGTCTTTTTCATTCCAATATGAATTTTAATTAATGGTGTGCAAATACATTAACAGAGCTGAACAGATTAACTTCTCAGTAGTTAGTTAGATAACAACTACATTTGTTCATGCCAATTAATGTAACCGTATTGTAAAGTGTAACCAGTGAACTTTCTCATTTCTATACTCAAAAGACTATAGGACCTAATCAGACTTCTCCCAAGTCTTTGTCCTTGAGGTTATTCTAAAACAGCAGCGGTTTCAGCAGGGAGATGGAGCAAGGCTTGAGGCTGATGTTATAATACAGAAGGTGTCTACACACATGCAGGCACACACTCACACACACACACACACACACACACACACACACAAAGTGCCTGTACACAAGCACACACACATACACAAATGAATGCGCAAGCGCAGTATAAAATATTGTGGTGTGAGAGGGGGTTCAGAGTCTAGTTTAGATTGTCTCTCCATCACACTGAGAAGCTGGTCTACAGAGCCGGCAGCTGAAAGTTGAGAATGAGGTGTTGGTGAAACATTGCTGCTCGCTTTCCAATTCAGCAGCTCCCAGTTTGTGCAGTTGTCACAGCTTCGCGGGTGAATTCACACTGCCGAGATTGAGCAGTAACAAAAACCGGAGAGCTCACTTTCCAAGACCACGTGCCACCCGATCTATTCTGCTGAGTCTCGCTGGATTACACAACGTACAGTGTTTTAGAATGCAAAGTTTTTATTGGTGTTTGAAAAACTCTGTTCCACTGATTAATAAAAACATGATACTGCACATCACCAGAAACAGATCTTGTTGACAGACTACAGCACAGCTGCATCTGCTGATCATAAAAATCAGGCAGAACAAAATGAGCCTTCAGTGTTATTCAATCAATTCCAATGATGCAAACAGTCATAACTGAAAATTAATTTTCACAAGATAACGTGACATAATTGCAAATTGTATCATTTATTGTGGCAATTACCCCGTTTTCATGCTTTTGGCTCTAATAAGACATTGCACACCAGTGTGCAAAACCTTGTAAATGAGTTTGGTAAAACAACTCAAAGTGTTGTGTCATTCCCATTGCAATCCTGAACTAATGAACTGAAACCTTAAAGGGAAATCAATCAATATCCCTGAACAAATCCACATAGATTTCCCAGTTTGCAGGGAATAATTTCTTACTGGAAACACAAAAAGTGATATTCTGTCAGTTCTGTTCCCTCTCTGGGGAGCATGAAGTGTGAGAATCAAAGCACTAAACCTAGCAGCAAGCTTCCCTCGTTCATTACATGTGTAAGACAAAATGGCTGCCAATTCAAAGACAAAACAATTCACGACTGCAGCGGAGCTGTACTTTGGTGATTGTTCTAAACGCATGTGCTTTTTAATGGAATAAACAGATATTTATCTAATTCAGGAAATGATGGTCAAGTTTGACACCAAAAAAACAATATGTTCTCATAATACGTTTGCATAATATGTTCGGTCCTCATGTGATTTGTAATAATTGAGGTTGTCTGTGATCTTAATCGCATGCGAATCTGCCATGTCTGTAATTTGTAAAAAATCTTATTTCGCTGAACACACAGGTCATCTGATAATATTAGTCTTGTGTAAATTGGCATCTCAGTAATTTGGGGTCATATTTTTTCCCCGCACGGATTCCTTGTTTCTCTTAAGAGCCTTTTATGCGCATCTTTCCGGGTCAAGAATAATGGAGGCTGTGGTGAAAATTATTAATGTGAATTTTGACAGCATTTTGGGTGCAAATTCAGCAGGTTCATCTTGCTACACCACAACATGTACAGCCATTTGGAGAAGGAGCAAAGTCAATTCTATAATTAGTCAATCTTGAAAGATGAAGCGATGGATGACATGTATGGCCACATTTCAACTGTCTCAATAAAACTCCTTCTTGGGATTATTACTAGGCCTATATGGTAGCCTACAGTAATGTTAGGCCTATGCCTAGAGACCAGACACTTTCCAATGAGCATTTCTCATATCATAATTCAAAGGTAATGCTTGCAATTATTTTGGATCACCTCACATCTCCCAGCAATAGGCCTAAGTAAAGGGGACATTATGTTAAAGTTGGATCTGGAGATAATCCTTGATTTTTCATCAGTAAAGTAGAGTGAAATACTTGTTTCTCCCATACAACACAGTCATGGGGGCAGGGGGTAATTCCTAAATCACATGAGGTCCCCAGGTAATTATAGTCAAGTGCGAATAGGGCATTAGGTCTTGATGCGAGTGTTTCTTGTATCACTAACAGATTGGCATTGTTGGTAACTGTTCAAAGTTGCAGACATAACATTTTTCAGAACTTCTTTATAAACGTGGCATATGTTGGTTGGTTCTAGGAGACATTAATTTAGGCACATCATTTAATTTAGACTTTAGGATAAAGATTGAACATTTGACCTATTAGAAGAAATTCAACAGAATTGCATCAACTGTATTCTCATATGACCAAAGCCAATGAAAAACTCCCATGTTGCTGCTTCAGAACAGTAATGTAGCTGCTCCAATAGTATTTTGGCTACATTCCTTCATGATTTTAAAATGCTTTTACAGAGATGAGTTGATATTTCTGTGCTGTTGTTCACATTCCACATAGTGGTGTTCTAATGGAACAAAAAGGATTTAAAATGGATCCATTCATGGTTTTCAATGGACAAATAAGGGAAACATAGGTGCCAATCATAGCTTTGGTAAAAATGATATAGGGCATAAAATAACTCATGATTTTTCAAAAGTGCTGATTTCATGTACTCTGATCAGTTGATATGTTTGTAAATATTTTAATAGAGACCACAAGGACAGAAAATAAGGGTGCATCTGTTTTAAAATGATATTAGCCAATATAAATTTTGCATTGTTTGCCATTCGTAATTCAAAACTCTTCAAAACTGTGCAGTTATTTGGGGGTTGCAATGTAGCATTGTCAGCCATATGCTGGATTAAAGGGACTTTCTAATGTACATTGAAAATATTGTTTTAGGTTGGGCAAAAATAATCTTTAGGCAACAGTCCCAGTTGTAGACAATGCTGCTTGGAGACTATGCTGCTAGACACATCCTGGCTTCAGAGGGAAGACTGTTTGTTTTCAGCAGGGGATGTGGAAGGCAGAAGATACTGCATCAGAAAAATGAAATTGGCCTTGATATTGAAGAATTGAGGAAAAAAGACAAAGCTCATAAAAACTTTCATAATGTAAAGAGCCCCAGGCTGGCAGAAAGCCATTGCATCATTTCTATCACATCATTATCAGCACACATTGATTAATATCAGACCGCACGGCTGAGAAAGAGACATCAGCTACACTGCACTGGCACCCCCACACCGCCCCTCCTCTGCCAGCTCTTCAATCATGATTACAGGGACGCTCCGTGGATCAGTGTGAGTTTAAAGGATGGAGTCACACACTGGGAGTCCACCCACAGCTGTTATTGCTTCCACTGGAGAAAGATTGGAGCAGAGATACAGTGACAGATACACACACACAAACATACAAGCATGTGCACACACACACACACACACACACACACACACACACACACACACAGCGACAAACCATACTTATGAAAGCTCACTCTCAAATAAATTTACCTTGGTGTGCTTTTCTATAACCTCCACAGAACAGACTGCTTTGATTGTTTATAGCTCCCTTTCCAATTTCAGGTATACAATTCTGACAAATAGTGTGGTATTCAAGGCACCCGAATGCTTTAACAAAAAGCCTTTTTGAACAGTGTAGATGTCTGGTACAGACTGAACTGTGGGATTATCTGGGCTGTTCCAGCAAAAGTACATTAGTGGAGGGATGGAGTTTTCTGCGGCAGGCTTTTAAGAGTGGCTGATCCCGGATCAGACCACAAAAGCCACAGCTTTCTCCAATGATCTGCCCAAAGCAGGATTCACACTTGCACGATTTTGACATGTGTAGTGCCAGTTCATTCGCACCTCACACAGCTTCTGCTCACCAACTGACAAAAAACAAAGAGCTAATTTTCTGTCTTTTCACAGACGGAAGTGCAGATGGTGAAGGAGCTAATGAAGGTCAAGGCTAGTACTCTTCAGTGGGAAAAGGTGCTCATATATTCATGTGTGCCGTTCTGATCAACAACAGACAATTTTATTAATCTTACCAGATCGTTTGGATAAGGGTTCTCCTCTGTACTTCTTAATTTCATCCAAAGTAGCCAATATAAACAGAACATCACCTGCCAACAATCAACAGAAATTGAATACAAAAATGAACAAGCAACCAATACACCAATATGCCAGAAACAAAATAGAGCTATGTCACTGCACCAATACACAAACTGTGATGCTGTGTTTGGTTGCAATATTGTTATTATGAAGGAAGGCCAAGCATTTATTTTCAAATAGATGGCACTACACTGGTGAAGTGTATCTATTTCTGTATATGTATCTGTTTTTGTATTTCATACAAACTTCTGTTCTCATAATTTTACCTATTCATCTACATCATCTGATACATTTATTCATATGCTCATTAATGACAGCTGAATACTTTTGCCATCCTTATATGAAGCATTTTACTGAAGATCAGGGATCATCAAATCACCCTACTTGACTGCCCTCCTTTTACCTGGGAGTCAGGTGTGAAGATAGTCTGGCCAATCAGTAGCACTAATTGTTCAGATAATTACCTGGGAGAAAAGATAATCAGGGCTGGATTTGGATTTGAGGTCCAGATTTGATTATTGCTGCTGTAGACTAATCTGTGTATGAACTGACATTAGCTAATAAGCTAATTTAATCAAGGTCATTTGTAAAACCAAAAATCTAGATATACACTGACCCTCCAGGAATGTAGTTTCACACCTCTTCCATATTGGACATTTTCTGGACCAGGGATACTCAAATCTGGCTCTCGTGGCCAGTAGTAATACTTGGTTTCTTTTCTCTCTGATGGTTAATTGATTGATTGATGCCACTGATTGGCCATAGCCATTGATAGGCCAGAGGCTCATCTACTGTCCCAGCAGGCTTCAATCATTTGTGATTAGAGGAGAAGAATTAATCCAGCAGATCTCTGGTTGGAGCATCCCTGTCGTGGGCTTTTGCGTGTGTCAAGGTCACACGTTAAAACAATTAAGGGCACCTGAGCTGTGTGTGGAAGCTAGGGGATTCATCACCATGGTTAGTGTCTCAATGGAACAGATGCTTCTGTCAGCAGCAACAGCCTGAGGGAAAATAAGAGTCTTAGAGTAAATTACCCAGGCTGTGTCAAACTCTATCAGTTTTCCTGATCTTCTCACCCTGCTTCTTTTTCTTGATTCTTCCCAAACAAATCACAAGACGACAAGGCAGGGGAAGAGCAGGATAAACTGGAAAGGGCACAAGAAGCTCCACTTGTCAATGCTCTTGCATCTCAACTTCCTCATGGATGAATTGGATTTGTCCACCACTGTGTAGACGTAATTCTGCGTCCTCACATCAGTAAAATTGCTAAAAGCATAATTACATTACATTACATTATTGGCATTTGGCAGACGCTCTTATCCAGAGCGATGTACAGTTGATCAGTCTAAGCAGGAGACAATCCTCCCCTGGAGCAATGCAGGGTTAAGGGCCTTGCTCAAAGGCCCAACGGCTGTGTGGATCTTATTGTGGCTACACTGGGATTCAAATCCCCAACCTTGCCTGTCCCAGTCATTTACCTTAACCACTACGCTACAGGCCGCCCATAATGATGTGTACATCCTTTATCAACGTAAGCAGGTGAGGACACAGAATGCATTCTTCTCTAGCCTCCTTAATAATTTGTACATTTCTTAAAATCATGGCAGTGTGATGTGAATTCTTGTATGGGTCCCTGATAAACAGCAGGCATGAATTGGCAAAGTCTGCTGTTCTGTTTGTCCTCTGTGTGATCCCTCTTCCTGAGCTGCAATGACCACTAGGGGGTCGTTTACTTTGCACATAACTCTGAAATCTTACTCTCAGTCCCCTGCTGATTTACTCATGAAATGTTCAAGACTGATTACAAATGTGTATATACACAAGGAATACTGGAAATATAAAATGGCTGTGATGAATAATGAGTATTCTATTAAACACCGGAGTATCTCACTGTTTGCATTATTACCCGCCATTTCCAGATTTCTGTTAATGTCAATGAAACATGAGGTGGGTCATTATTAGAAGAATTATTAGAAATTAGGAGGTGCAGATCCTAGCTTTCCACATTCATTTGATGATGGAGGATGGATAAAGTTAAAGGAACTAAGAGATCTACAGTATACTATATATAATTAACACATTTATTTAATGTATGGTGCAAACTAGGCAAGGTAGCAACAATGAAGGTAGATGTATGGTTTCGAAGCGCCTCATTTATGACAGTCAAATATGAAAAAATGAGATGGCAGCTTTCCTATTTGCTATTTGATAACTAGCAGTGACAGACTTCAGTTTTTGAG
The DNA here is from genome assembly GCF_963514075.1 of Conger conger. Lineage (NCBI taxonomy): Eukaryota > Metazoa > Chordata > Actinopteri > Anguilliformes > Congridae > Conger > Conger conger. The sequence continues at coordinate 25,637,657 of NC_083769.1, forward strand.
CAATGGAAGCTCTGTGATTTATCTTTTCATACACCCATCTATACATTCATATGGCATATCTATTTTTTATTTGGGTGATGTGATCATTCATTAATGATATCTGATTTGTACATAACAGTTTTTCATTTTTATTATTGCAACTGTAATAGAGATTGTTCAGCCCCTATTCAGTTATGTTGTGACACAGAAAATCACTTTTGTGCAAAACGATAAAGTAAAGATATTGTATAGTTGTCTAACTGATGAATAAACTATGGTAAAGGATTAATGGATTTAAATAAAAGGGATAATTAATTAAAATAAAATGCATTAATATAAAACATTTCACAGCCACATAAGAGGAAACCTATGATTGATTAACGTTCTAGATGGACTGTAGCTATAATGGCTGTCATAGAAACAAAGAAATCTTACAATGGAAGCACTTTGACAGGTGAATGCATTTTCTAAAGGGAAAGAGACAAGACTGCAGCTGAATTATTTTTAAATGCCCTGTGAAATCTGTTATTTTAGTTGCCACAATAAGGAGGCAAAGCCTGTGTGAGAGACAGTTCCAGACACGCCCAAGACAAGGCACGGCTCAGATATTACAGGAAAACTCTGTACATGTCAGCAATTCATCTGCAATGGAAGCAGGAACACGCACCGAAGACTGATTGTCTCATGATTGTGAATTTTCTAGGGAAAAATAATCCATGTTGTGCTTGCAAAAGGGGAAGCATTAGCAGATTAGCAACAAAAATGAAATATTGGCAATTTTAGTTCTGTCTTGCTTGCTGGCTCATTGATACAGTGATTAAGCTAAATAAATTAATGCCACTCCTATAAGTCCATGTAAGATTGTACATACGTTATTTTGTCTATGCAATGGCAAAAACATTACTTTAAATAGTTTCATCCAGTATATGATTGAGGATGAATACTTTAAAAATGATTAACTGTGCTGAACATCATAAAGTAGTTTATGAGTGAGTACTTTATTCTACGCAATGAATGAAAAGCCATAAAGCAACACAATGTCTGTATCTTTGTTCTAGATGCTTCAGCCCTAAATGCTGCATCCTGCTTGAGAGATTATTGAATCTGCAAATTATTCAGATGAACCATTTTGAGCATACAGAAGGGCCCACCCTTCCAAACACCTGCAGATTTTATTGAGACTTCCTTCTCTCTTTTCTCACCCTGTTTTCGTAGCTGCCTATGGATGGAATTTTCCGTCAGATAATTTGTGCAGAGTGCTGTGGAATGCCGACAGGACCGGTCATGTTCTGGAAGCTACCTGCCATCAAGGTGGGTGCTGCTGGGATCCAGCTCGCTCAGTCACTGCAGATCCTAAGGGGTCATTCTATAGCCACTGAACCTGGGGGAGATGTGACTAACTGACAACACATGCACATAAAACAAAGAGAAAGGAAAAGTATTTTAACTTTTTTTTTTCTTTATTTCTTTACTTGCAACACACAAATATTTCAAATAAGTATGAGCTGCTATTTGTTCTCGTTTGCCTTACTGTTTTCTTTATTTAGAGGGGAATGTTCACCTTCAAGCTTTCCTAATTTCAGTTTTTCCTTTTTCCAGTAAAGCATCATAGTCACAGTCTCACTGTCTATAGTGCAATGCTAATAAAATTAAGTTTGAAATTCAACGTTTGTTTTATTGGTTCCCAGTCAAAATGGCTGTTTGTCTCTCAGAATTTCTCTCTTTTTGTGAACACACTGTGGTTATATGTCTTCTGGGGGTCTATAATTAATAGCCTATGATTTGTGGGAAAGATGTACTGGTTGAGTGACGGGTAATTGATGGACATGACCAAAGGACAGTATGGCAATACACCCTGACCTTTAGATGACCATGCTTGATGCCTCCAAGACAAACATACTGTGCATCGATTCAGGGAAACAAAATCGCCGACGGGGTGCCCTTAACTCTCTCAGTGCCAAGGAATTCTAGAACACAATCTGGAACATTGTTAGTTAGGGTGCCGTTAGGGGCCCCAGGCCCTCAGTGAGTTAAACACATCTGGTCTGTGGAGCCAGCCTGCCCCTGAAGTGTAAATGCAGAGGAATGTGTCGCATGACACTTGACATGACTGCAGTAACAACGGTGGCTCTCTGAATCCTGTTGTATTGCTTGTATTGTTGCCTATCAAAATAGTGGACCATTGCTGAGATTGATTAAAGCAAATGAAAAGCTGTGCAAAACATTGTTGGGGAAAAAAAACTTCCATGGTTTTCTGCTCTGTTGAGACTGTGTTTGCGAGCCTGCACATGGTTTTCTGCTCTGTTGAGACTGTGTTTGCGAGCTTGCACATGGTTTTCTGCTCTGTTGAGACTGTGTTTGCGAGCTTGCACATGGTTTTCTGCTCTGTTGAGACTATGTTTGCGAGCTTGCACATGTTTTTTCTGTTTCACAGCAAACTGTCCGGTATTAAGACCTATATATATATAACCTCAGTTACTGCAATTGAAGAACTCCCCTCTTATAATGCTGTGGTAATCAGTACACAATGAATGAATCACTCATTAAGTCTTGCTTGATGGATAACCGTCATTACACCCTACTCTTTTACAATTCATTGGAAATTGCCCAATACAGTATTACTAGTTGTTTAAATAAACAAAAAAAGGCAGGGTAATTGCTTTGTGATGCAATTACAGGTTTTATTTTAGACAGTAGTCAGTATTTTTTCATTTCATTTTTGGTTACGTTTTCGTTTCCTGCCGCTGTGGGGCCTGCTCTGTTCTTCCACATTAACATTTCACATCCCCGGTGCCCTTTTCTCCTCAGTTGGAGGTTTCATGAGGTGGGAATGCATCCGCACACTTCTCACCCTCAGCGTTGTTTCTCTGCCAGGCGGGCGGGTCAGCCGCGGAAAGAATGACTTCTGGAGAGGGAAGCGCAGTTGAGAGGAGGTGACCCTCGGAAAGGCTTGGCAGCGGAGGGTGCAGGAAAGGCAGGTCTCAACACTTACCGCTTCACCCCGACTGACACGCAGGCATGGCGCGTCCAAACCGCCTGGAACAGACGCGTTCAGCCTTGACACAGAGCTGCACCTCCTGCAGCAAGGCGCAGCATGCCCACGTACACTGAGGCGCACCCACACACAAACCAATAAAGAGAGAAAAACATGCGTGGACCCATGCTTAAGCGCGCATTCTCTTAAAAACACACGCTGTACACAAACAGTGATTACACATAGAAACACACGCGTATACAAAAACAGCTAGACACGCTATCATATATTGCACAGTATACAGACATGCGTACGTACGTGAGAGCTTGCACATGTTGGAAGGAAAACACAAACAGTCACATATGCTAATGCAGAAATCTCATGTATGCATACATTCATTGCAGGAACTCACTAATGTATGCATGTGGTTAGATACATATTACTCTTAACATTTCAACCCCTTTACCATATTGCTAAAATGGCAAGGATGAGGGAATGTTACTTTTCGAGAGGCAGGCTTACTTGAGGTGACATTAAAGGCAGTTCCTTTGTCGTGATGAAAGATGTTCTGTGATTTTAGCTGGCAGAGTCACCGGGCCAGACTTAGGGAGGACACCTGATATCCCTGTGGGCTCAGTGGGAACTAGAAAAATAATACAGCTCTATAATTTGAGCTCAAATGAATGGCTGTAGCTTCTTACGCCACATATTCTCCTCTACCGCAAATGAATCAGTGGATACAGAAGCTCAAACTTCCTTTATTGGGCTAATGGAGTAGACTAAAAGATGGACAATACAGACCAAAGGTCCGCCACCTTTTGAGTAAAGAAAGAATGTGTCTGTGGGACACTCAGATTAAAGAGATCTAATCTGGTTTAAAGCCGTTGCAGACCTGTGGGTATGATGGAATGTTCCACCAAAATAGGAGCTTTACCAAGGCAGAAGACATAAGTACGTGCCTGTTTTTACAAATGGTGCAATCATACTGAAGAGGCCAATATAGAGATTATGACAAACCTCCACAGCTGGCAGAAGCCCAATGATCAGAGCAGAGATGATGAAAAACCTTGATAGATTACAAAACTTAACGGATCTGAAGTTTTCAAATTTACCTGCTCAGCGAATCATCTGTCCGTGCTGGCAGTTGATTTATCACCATCTACTGGTAGCAGAGTGGAACTGCGTGCTGCAGTATAGCTTGCCGGTCTTCTTGCACTGCAGTTGTTGCATGTGTGGGACGAACTGATAGCCCACTAGGGGCCAGTGTGCAGTCAAAGAGAGCTGGTCAGAGGAGACCAGAAGAATCTTGTCACAACTGTGATATGCAGCCAAGAAGCAACCGCACACCCACCCCTGTCACGACCTCAGCTCCAGCAGTCTTTCATTTACGTATATGTGCAGTACATCGCCTTTCCGCTCCTCTGTTCTCTAATAGTGTACTAATAGGCACAATCTGCTTAAGACATACTCCACAGACTCAGAAAACAATGAATTAATGAATGAATGAAGCCATAAAAGGTTAATTACTTATGTGATACTGTAGGCTCTTGTGTATAAAAGCACCTAACGCATGTTGGTTTGGTTTATCGGCAGTAGAGGACACACACGCACACACACATACACGCACGCAGACACACACACGCACAGTTCTTGGCTGGACTCCTGGGACCCTTGGAACAGACCTGGGTGTGTACAGTATGCACTTGACAAACTGAGATATTGTCTGTGTTATTGATATTATAGGCTTACCTCAAATAAGTGAATGACAACTGACATGATACTGAACTATATTTGAATATTAAGAATTTAACTTGGAAAATCTACTTTGATAATGATTTGATTCAATGGAATCAAACTGAAAAACACTTTTCTCAAACTGTATAGATTTATTCCTGGAATAAATGTTGGAAACACCATTGTCTTTTTATGCACCCTGACAAGGAAAATATTATCCTGTCATCTTCAATAGTACTATATTAGGTGGGTCAACATTTGGGCGAGAATCTTTAATCAGTTCTCCTTACAAAATATATGAAGATCCTTCAAGTCTTTTGATCTGTGCTTGTGGTCAGCTCTATTCAATTCCAACCGCAAAAGTCTGGAAAGTGAGATGGCCATCGCCAAACAATAATTTGGTGGTTATTTGGCTGATTTTGAGGTATGCTTGGGATCTGCAGGAGTCAAATATTGGCTTCCAGTGGTATATTAGATTTAAGTGGTATATTAGATTTTTTTATAACTTCTTTGCCAATTCCAAAGGTGGTGGATGACACATGAGCCAGTCAGCGGTCATGCATACTATTGAGTGCAACTTGTATACTATACTCAATAGTAGGCAAGTGTGCTAATTTGGACATGGCCATGGATTTTTATACCCCAGTGAATGAATGAATGAATGAATGAATGAATGCAGACATGGGTGGCCACAACATAGCTCCCTAAGATTGAGAAACTTAAAAAATCTGCTATGCCATTGCAAACTTGTATTAGTTGGATTTTATTTTAAGTACTTATTATGGGTGACAATAATTATGACACATCCTCTGAGCAAGCAATTGCATTCCCCACTAGGATAAAATGTCTGTATATTAAAGCAATACATTTATTTTTTATAGCTGAGTTAAAATGTCTTCCCTTCATGTAAAAAAACACAATGTAGACTACTTAATGAGAAGCAAATAATTTCATATGTGCTAATTGTCTCTGGTAATTAGTACAGGAGTTGTTCTCGGAACCAGTAACTGAGTGATCTGTAGATATATTTAAACTCCTTTACTATTAGCAAACTCAAGACCAGCATTTGTAATTAATAAGTTCAGAACTGCTCATTTGAGACTGCCCGTGGTATGATAAATATTTTTTCAAATTTCCAGATCAGGCAATGAACTTTGCGCTTTAATTAATTTCTGAAGGTGGCTTGTGCTTATGGAAGTGTTGCAGTGAGGTGCAAGCTAGGGCAAGCAAGAAGGTGACACTGCGCTAACATTTCTCTTCAGGTTTTTGTGCTGAAGATGCTGAGTCTTCAGAGTGTCGAACAGCTTTATTGCACAGGCTGAGAGAATGCTAGAGAGAAATCTGCAGGAGGCTGCCATGTGCTAAAAATGTATGAATGTACTGGACAAAACTTGTGGTCGAATTGTCAACGCATTTTTTTTTAGTTTTCCCTGGATTCTATCAATGATTTTCCTTCAATTTCCCAGGATTAAAGTTATACTTTCTTTTGGCTTTTCATTCATTTGGTTTGTTTATGGTTGAATGTTTGTGGAAAAAACGGTAGCACATAGCTAATACGTAATACGGTAAGCTTCTCAACTTGAGGACAAGAGTTCCTTGAATCTGGGAGTGTGTTAAATTGATGAGCAGGCAGTTTGTTCTTATTCTCGGGCGACTCTTAAATTGGTAGTGAATAAAATGTAGAGACGGAGTTTATGGTAATGTGCTACTTTGAAGAGTCGGCTTACTCGCTGCCGTTCTGAACTCTAGTGTAGAACACATTTCCCATCAAACTCCGACCATTGTCACTGTGCAGTTAGAGCTGATAAGCGCAGGTACTGCCTGCCCATTCAGCTTTGAAGTTAAATGCTTTTTCAGGCTTTACCTTCCCCTGCTTGAGAAAATGCTCCCAGTGTGACGCTCGTCTTATTACCTTAGGAAGGCGGTCAGTGAGCTTCCAAACATACTGGAAGAGATTAACGACTATTTTCTCTCCAATCAACTCCCAATTTGCTGTGCCACTGACACATAATTTGATTTCTTTCTTACCTCTCACCGGCCCAGCCTTCCAAAGTTCTCCCGACAATTAACACATCGGTGCATGGGACATGGAGGGTGAACTCAATTTAGAGCGCCGCAGTGATTTCACACCGTGTGCAACACTGAGCACGTTTTTCAAAATTATCATTACTGCTGTCAAATGCAGAGAGAGTGCGGAAAGATTTCTTCATTCTGGGGCCGATAATGAGATGGCGGAGCTCTGTTATCCAGGTTTGTGCTCTTATTTCTGAATGCAATGACCAGCTATTAGACGTAGCATTACTCCTGTGTGCATATAAGAGCACACATCTGGAAGAAGGATGTGAAAGAAGCTGTGAGATGGCTTCAGCATGGGCAGAGAGGTCTGTTTTATAACACAGGCAGTGTGTGAGATATCATCAACAATTAAAGACTATTGTTTAGTGAAGCTGTTGCAGCCTACTGTGCAATGTTAAGACAAATGCTCAATAAAGGTGTTAAAATACTGAAATATTTTGTATACAGTATGAATAAAGTAGAGCGCAGGGCTCAATATCAGCCTGTGGGTATTAAAGGAATATCTCCCTATGAATGCAATTGACAGAACAAAATATAGAATATAGAATATAAGTAATGATTAGCGAGATCACATTTAAATAGCATATCCTAGGCAGTGATTGGTGTAATAATATAGCTTCTGAAAGAACAAGAGCCACATTATGAGCTGACAACTGGCCTATGATTTTCAACATTGAATATTTTGATGGGAATGTAATCATTTTTGGGGATAATAAAAGAAGATGAAGAAACAAATCTGAATGAAGTTTTGATATTATACAGTATTAACGTAATGAACAAGACATTGTGCTGAGGCTGTAAAAGCAAGTGTATTGTGCAATTTATTGCAATTATTGCGCAAAATGCTTACACTTCATCCAAAAGAGGTACTCAATGCCTTGGAGTGCATTCCAAGTACTGTGTATATGTAGCATGGTTAGCTCAGCTAGTTCGCTAGTAAGCATGGTGAAGTGCAGTGAAAGCGAAGGCTGGTAGCAGGTTATCGCAACAACACTCCCCGATGACGTAACCCTCAAATTCAAAAGAACGTTGTTGCCCTTGGCTAGAGGCGAGTTTGTCTTTAGCTGACTGGTAACGCGTTCGTTCAACAAATATTTGGACAAGTGAGAGGCCGGGGTTCAAATCCCACCTCGGCCTCAGGCAATTTCTCACCTGTTACATATAGAAAGCTGTATTGATAGAAAAAGGCCCGAGACAGGGAAATAAGGCCTTGGTCTGAAACGGGAGAAAGTTTGAGGTTCAAGACGCATAATTTTCATGTTTGCTGAATGTTTGTGTTCACGGTAGCATGATCATGTTCCACAATAGTAAATTAACCAGGCTAATAAATGACACAGGAAAGCAAAATGTAAAAAATAAATACCTACGTCTTAACTCTTCACTATTAGATTAGTATATAAATGTCTGCCCATAGCCAGAAGCTGGGCAGGCTAATATGTATTGAATTCAAATAGAAGTTTTACTGTTCCTGTCAGTTAGATGGCCTGGTTAGCCCCACCCAGTCATACATACTAAAAAACCCAAACACAACCATCTCCTTTTGCTATACTGCCTTATTGTGGTACTCAGTAGCTGAATATTCATGCACCTGCAGTGGTTGTGTCCATAATTACCAACAGATTGAAGTGTCATGCCAAAAAAAGCCATATACTTTTCCACAGATATTAAGTTGTGTACACTAAAACCTGTAAAAGAGACTATTAGACTGTGCTTGGGCAAATTGAATCGGTTATTTCATGCCCCACACCTCCAGTCAAACTTCAAGCCCTATACCCCAGCCAGAGCTCCATTCTGCATCCTTGTGGCTACTTGCTCTCTGCTGCCTGTGTCACACTACCTGCCTGTACTCACTCCGCAGTGGTAGAATAAACTTCCCAGCATGCCCAAGGTGGCAGAGACATCTTTTAAAACCATTAGTTGAGATCAAAAGGAGTGCAACTAAATTCTGGATCTGACTAAAAATAGCTACCACCCCCACTCCTATTAGAAAAAGGGCCCACACTGCCAAAAAGCTGTGCTCAAAGAAGTACCCTCAACCAGCTGGTCCCAAGGCTCACTACATTCACACCCACAGCAAAATCCCTGAAGTAAATCAAGTTATTCTCCAACAAAGAAAAATGAATAACCCATTTGGACACACAGAATAGCAAAACGCAAACTTGAGTGCTTGCAGATCAGTGGAGCCTAAAAAGAAGGTACATTGTGGAAGATTACCTGTCGACAGTGAAAAGTAATAAGCAAAGATGAATACTGGCAAGATAGAGACTCAGTAATCACAGCCTGTCAATAGAGACAGACTGACACCCCTGAGTGGGCACTCAGGGAAGGCAGGCTGTTCTCACGCTGCAGTCTACAAGAAACTGAGACAGGCCTGTACTCAAAATCTGAGAATTACATGGAAGTCAACAGCATTTGCAAAGATAACTAAAACGTAGACGAATATAGAATTCCTTAGTGTTGCAGGCCATTGAAAGCCTGCAGGTTTCTCTTTACAGAGGGCTCCAGCTGCACAACAGTGGCAGAGCTGTCCTGTGGGGCCTGCTGCAGCCTGAGGGACAGTGAGTGGCACCCTCACATAAAGTATCCCAAATGACTTGGGTCTAAAACATAAAATGGCCGTTCAGGTCAATAAATGTTGTTCGTAATGCCACTTTTCTCATACTTATTCCTGCATACTTTAATTTCCTTTATTTTATCTTTCTAATTCATTTTTTCTTATTTCATTATTTCTCTACAGTACTTTTTTTAGTTAAGTTTAGTAATTTCCCTTTTATGCTTTTAGGCAATACCGCATTGTTCTTTTTGAGCGTTAGAAATGCATGTTTATCAAGCCAGTGAAGCAGTTTGACAAGAAAAACTGAACTTGGCTGCATCCAGAAAATCTACAGTATCTCACCAAATCTTGCTTCTTATGAGTCGAACATTGTCAGCACCTGCAGCAGATGTTGCTAGGAAACAGGGCCATTGTGAAAGGATCAAATTGATGTTAACTGAATTTTTGAGAATGTTCAGAGAATCAAGTGGTCAATGGATACATGGATAACTTCTAACTGTAATAATGAACAAATGTACAATATGCATTCAATATTCAAATTCATCTGGCATCAGTTTTGACAAACCAGGGGAGCTGTTTCTGAAACAGTCTCCTATCCACTGTGTCCTCAAAATATGTACTATTTCCTGTCTACTGTTTAGTGCGTATAGTTTTTTTTCAGACCATATCCAAGATGGCTAATTTGCCTACTATTGAGTATATAAATGTAGCACACTGGATGAGAAAGTTGTTAAATAGGCAACATTTCCCTCAATGTGGTGTACATAAAAGCTCTGGTTGGTATACATATTTCTGTAGTTTCGCTGGGTTTATTCAGGGGCATACTTTTTTTTAAAGTAGACCATACTTTTTGGTAGGTGCCACAGAGAGGATGAGGTGGAGCAATCTTTGTGTCCAATCACATTCCAATAAATCGAAGAGGAAGAGTCTGCAGCTTTTTATTACAAGAGTGGACATCTTTCACATGATTTCACCCCTAAGAAAACATACCCCAAATTATCCCCTTTAGCATAAAGCCTTACCATAAGCATGCACATCATGAATTTTCTACTTGGATACGCAAATCACTCTTTGTGTCAAGGCCAATCCCGGCACATTTGTGGGGGCGTTTCAAAGCCATATGCATTAGGAACCATACAGTATGTTTTCTTTGTCCTGAGGGTCAGATTTCACTCAAAAGTTTATTAACTGTACAGTCTCTGTCACATCAATCAGTGCCACTAGCCCTCACCCTAATATCATTTTTGAGAACTTTTGAAAAAATGATTAATCTTAACCCAAATGTCAAAACAACAAAAACAATAGCCATGGACATTAGGGACAGGGGGGTTGGGGGTGAAGGCGGAGTTGGGAGGTGTGGCTCTGCCTGTATTTATTATTTATACGATGTGTGGCCATTAAAGGCTCTGCTGTAAAATGCTACAGTGGGCCGCTGTGCTTGAAGGATGAGGCTCATTTGTCAGAATGCTCTGGGTCAGCTTCCCCACGAAGCCAATGTCAAGGGGAAGCTATTGTGCAGACGCAAAGCCAGGCACCAGAGGCACAAGTTCCCCCCACAAGTAAATCCCAACTGGGCACAGGGATAACTCACACTCTTCCGGGAAACCCTTAACTACTTTGCGTTGTTAGGCTGCTCTGATTTAAAGATGTAGTAATCCTAGTTAAGGCCACATCTGTCTGAAAAGTACATGCTGTGTCTTGGCCATTATCGCCTGCAGCAGGAGATGAAGATTGGGGGTTTGGAGTTGTGGCATGTTTTTTGTGCATTTCTTGGAAGGAACAAGAAAAATGAACAACCTTTTTCTGTGCTTCTGTTAGGTGGGGGAAGACGGGATGTGTGTCCTGTTCACCACTTAGAATAAAGGATGGGGTTTGGGGGAACCGCCAGAGAAAATTGGATTTCCTGTGGCTCCTGAGTGGTACAAATGCTGAATGTTTGCACTGCGGTGCCATACTGTGTGCTCCTGGCATCCTTTATAAAGCTACACCCGCCGCAACGCAATTTTCTACGGGAGGGAGACATAAAAACGAATGATGGTAATATTAGTTCTGAAACCGAGTTGACGTTATTGCTATGTTATGTGTCAAGGGAAATCAATGTGTCCTAGGCTACAGAAAATGATTATTGAGAGCTAATAGCATGGCATATTTAATATAAAGAAAAGAAGAGGGAGAATCAGTCATTGCACTGCAGGGAATAAATTAAGAAGGGGGAAGAGTGAAGGTGTGGTGATGTCGCTCTGGATAGATGATCTTTATTACCACTGAGACAGCAGTGTCTTGTGTTATAAGAGGTTCTACAATGATGCTGGACCTCATAACACTTTTCTAGCCATTAGTACAGATGGCATGGAGGAATGAAGCTATTTTGCTTCTATGGTTTTCGGTGGTTAATTTTTTTTCTTCTAGTGGAGCTGATTGGGTGGTGGGGGGGAATGTCATAACATTTATGTAATTAGAGTTGGCCTCCCTATAGAACTACAAAAAAAATAAGAACCTATAAAAAATGAATGTACTGCCCCCTAGAGGACTGCAGCAGCATTTCTTGTAAACGATCCAGGAAATTATCTAGCCCAAGCAATTTCATGTTTTGGTATTTGGTGATCTAAGAGGCAATTATATTATATTATAATTTATAATTGAATACATAATATATAATATTTACTATATACAATATAATATAATATCATATGATATAATATATAATATATAATGTATATAACCAGAGCTTTTCTGTCATGTGCCCAGGGCCATTATCAGAAGAGCTAAGTGTGTGTTTTTTCTTAGTTGTTCAGCCTGGAGCCCCTGACACCCAGCGGTAGGTAGACAGCAGTGTCCTTGTCAGATGGATCTCCTCCCCACCTGCCTGGCGCTCACGCCCAATCCCACCCTCCGTCACTGACCTTCTGAGGAACAGACCGCTGTCCTTATTGCAGTGCGGCTCGCTCTCCCTGGAGGCCCTGCGTGTGTGCATATCTGCGGCTGTGACAAGAGCCGTTTTTTCCTAACCTTTCCTGAAGGGCAGGAGTGGCCTCCGCACAGGGACCCTGTCTTCTCCCAGAGGAGCATGCTTATCCAGCACAGTTATGTGAACATCAGAAATATATCATCATCCCACATAGTTTGTGTCATTTCATCTGAACTGTAGGTGGTTGGTTCTTTGACAAATATTATATTATATACAACTACTGTGCATTTTTATTGGACTAAATATTTATATTAAGAGAAGGCACTTTTTACAGAAATGCCAATGTGGAACTACATCGGCAAGGCTGCTGGTTTCTGTGCAGATGCAGTTGACATTAAAATCTAAACAAATTATAGATAACCTGACATTCCTAAGAAAGCACTACCATTTATGATAATTATATATTATTTTCTATTAGCAATGTTTAACTACATAGTACAGTTGACAAACTTTGAATAGTATTTCTGTCCACTTTTCTATAATGCGTATAATAATGCTTCAGTTACGGTTATAAGTATAATATGTATGTGCTGACTTAAGTGAAAAACAAGAACTAGAAGTTTCCGGAAGTTTCTAGAGGGAACACGCTGCTTTGCTCTTCCCGTGGCGTCTCAGGGCTCGTCTGTGCTCGGGTGCTTGGGTCTGGTGCCCACGACTAGAATAGCCCCAGCAGTTCACAGTGGCAGACGAGATGGCGGTGGTGGGTAGCGTTTCTTCGGGGGTGACTCTCTGGTTCTGGCTTCTCCCGGCGCGAGGATGCTAATGTCCCCCCGCAGCTGTGCAGAGACGGTCCTGTGCCGGGGTGATAAAGGAAGCAGAGCCGTTGGATGAGGAAGCATGGCGCTGCACCCCCCGAGCAGACATCTGTTGTTGATTCCTGTGTCAGCATCAGCTGTCTCCCACAGCTAGCTTTATTTCCTCCATTTTTTAAAACTTGACTGCGACAGGGAAGTTAAATAGATTTTAATGGCCTGCTCGGGAGATGGATTCCTTTTTTCTGTGCATTTTGCCAGTTTTGCTTGTTAGTTTTGTCAAAGTTGGTAGGGGGGGGTGGGAGAGAGAGGGGCTGAGAGAGTCAAGCCAACGAGAGAAGAAGAAATAAAGGATGAGAACTCATCACGCAGATGTGATTCGGTCACCTGTGCAGTTGGCGCGACTCCAGCGATTGGGAGCAGCTCATTGGCTGGCAAGCGTGATACTCAGGAAACTGGGCCGGAGGTTGTGCTGAGTCTCTAATTGCGACCGTCTGTCTCTACCTTATGAGTGTCGGTCTGAAGTGCTCCCAAAACTCAACTCTGTCTGCTGGGAGACACTTCAATGCATCCACAACAGGGCTACATCCCGTTCCAGGGCTTGTGGAGAACTGTAACAGGTGGCTCAAAGTGCAGTATGTAGTCATCCCAGGCAGGGACTGGTGTTCCTCAGGACTACCATGGTCTGGTCCAAACAGGCTGTAAGCTGGGAGATTCAACCAAAAGGGTGGTAACTGCTCACCTTCCAGTACTAAGCCAGAGCTCTATTCTTCTTTGAGCGTCCATCCCCCCTGCCCGACTCACAGCAACCAGTTATTTTGAGATTTTGTTTCCCATTAAAAGTAACCGATATTTTCTGTTGCATCGGTCCAATTGTCAAGTGGCCCATCAGGAAAACTACCAGTACTCCAGATGACCAGTCCACCATTCTGCATAATCATCAGCGCATCTTTGTGTGAGTGTTAACGGAAACGTTCTGACCCGTTCCCTTAACCCCCTCTGGCCTACGCTCATATTGGCTTGTCAGGGTTCTTGGTTGTGACGGCCAGAGCTGTGGGTGTGTGGAGGGGAGGCTCCCGGCTGACCAGAAGCCTCCATGTCATCTCTCTGTGTCCTGTGGTCCCACCCGGGTGGCATTGGAGGGAGCGGTGATTAAGTTGGAAGGTCAGCTGGAATTGATTCCTCCCCCTGAGGCTGGCAGTCACAGCTCGGACCGGGGCAGAGGGCAGATCTGTTTCCGGCCATATCTTGATTTCTGAGGCGTCGGGCTCTTAATCTCCTGCGGGGTGAGGGGGGTCGGTGCCGGACCAAATCTGCAGCGCGTTCGATCCGCAGTGGTCAGGGTGTAGGGGTTTGGATGAAAGTGGCCAAGGAATGAACCAGAAACCTAACCAACAAGGAAAAATAAAGGTTTCTGTGCTTTATTCGGTTCTTTGCCCTTGGCCTTAAGTGATCAACTATGAACATGTCTGTGCATACAATGTATAGTGCCTTTTCCCTTTGTGTAGGATTGAGAGTCTTGATTCAAAATTGCGGATCTGTGCACCCCAGACCAGTCAGACTGCTTTCCATTCTGTTTATGCTCTGCTGTATATGCAAATGTAAACCTTATTTTTCAGGAAGCATCTAAACCCTGGTCATGTAATGGTATGTTCTTACTAATGTCAGTGTTGCTACAAAAATAAGCTTCAGTTATTTATAGGTGCTCTGAAGTAGCAGCTCATATTGACTGGGGGAAAATTATGTAAAAAAACTACAATAATATTTTCCTGCAAAAATTACTTGATTATTAATAAAAGGTTTCAGTTGATTGAGTTTTGTGTCTCTGTCTGTCTGTCTGTCTGTCCTTCTGTCTTCATTTTGTTTTTGGCTTATCAACATCCCAGGGTACTCGCAAGCCTCTAGCTCCTTTTCCCAGCCAATCAGAGCCACAGTAAATACATGGCTCATGCATTCAACATTCTGGGACTTCATTTGTAAAGGCTTTCTGTTTTCCCCATTATGGAAAAAAACTCAATGATTGTTTCTGTTCAGATGAAGAGAAAGGTTTTCCAAGAACATGCTGTGCAGTGCCAACTGGCATCAAGGCATCATGTCTTTCATAGACTGCTAACTTACTCACTGATGCATGGGTCCCAGTCTGACAATTCAGTTTTCTAGCATATCAGAACTTCATCAAGACATGACAGCTGGTGATAATGAATGTATTTTTTTGTGAAACTGGCAGGCATTGAATTAAAATCAAATAAATCACATACACAAAATAGAAAAGATTAGCAAACAAACACACAAACAAAGGCTCTTCTTTCCCTTTGGCATAACAGTAATTGGCTGCATTTAAAGAATATTTGTGGATTTACTGAATCCAGCCTACGTAAATGTGACTTGCACATTCCTTATTCCTATATTGCAAGTCTTTCTGGATATGAGCACTTGCTAATTTAATGCAATACAGTATAATGCAAATGTAACATGAAATATGAGCTGTGCCACCTTTCAAACCTTTGGATGGCCTGGAATCACATGAATCATAGCCCTTGAAGTTGGCTTACAGGAAATTTTATCTGACCTGGCGCATGCACTGCGCCCCAGGGCCCAAACGCTCTTGATCAATAGCATACAGAGGGATTCCGCTCATTCCCGCGGCCGGAGGAACGCTAGCAGTTTGCTTCTTGAGCTTCAGTCCTCTGGGTTTGTTTCTTTCTTATTTCCGTACATTTTATTTCTTTTTCTCAAGCTCTGTGCACAATAGCTGGGAGTCGGCCAGCTGGTCTCCCATTTCAGCCGAGGGAAAGCTCTCGATAAGATGGAGGGTCGCAAGACGTGATGCTGCAA
Organism: Conger conger; assembly: GCF_963514075.1. NCBI lineage: Eukaryota > Metazoa > Chordata > Actinopteri > Anguilliformes > Congridae > Conger > Conger conger. Next base: position 25,653,529 of record NC_083769.1, read on the forward strand.
GTGTGTTTTTGGGAGATCCACCGGGAATGAGAGGATGTGCCATTGTTCTGTTCCTCACCTGTGAGAGTATGCCTGGGACATGACGTAGAGAAAAATGAATGCAGTCGTGTTGCGGGTAGAGACTGCTCTGCATGGTAATGTTATTACCATGTGGCGACGCGGATGAACCAACGTCTTCATAAATATCTGCTTTAGGCTCGGGGGATGGAGAGGGGGGTATTAATGTGAGGATGGCTTCATTTTTTTTGGTGTGGGCCACATGAATAATCGCACGCTTGGCTTCACACCAGAGCGGGTTCTCTCCAGAAAATGAGTTATATGGCCGGTTCTGAAGCCCATTTTTTTGCCCGAGATGAAAGTGTGTAAACATGAATAATAATTATGCACAGGTCTTAGGGTAGGTAATCTGCATGGGGTTCCAGAGGCATGTTTAGCCCCTCTTGATATGCATTCATTTGGGGTGCAGTATTAGCATTTTGTGTGCACAATGATGTGAGTAACGTTTGATCTCTCATCAGAGTAAACAGAGGAAATCTCATTTATAATAGACTTTAAAGCAGATTAAACTCCGGAGGGACTCAATGCGGGTACACAGAAAAAGAGTTCACGCTGCTGCAGGGGTGTCCGTGTTTTGGCCGTGCGTGTTCATTAACATAAACAAGGGGTTACACTCTGTTCACAACGACTGTGACACACACACATACATACATACATACATGCATATGCACAAACACACACGCGTGTGCACACATGCACACACACAAATCTAATTGCTAAAGAAATGCTACATTTGATTGATAGAACAAAAATCACCCTCTTTAAAAACAGGAGACACTTATGCCAAATAATTATAGTAATTGTAGCTGGTTATGAGGGGAATCTAAGGGGAAATTGTGTTAATGCTCAAATCTGCAGTGTTATACAGTCTTCAGTGCAGGTTTTCTCCAATCAAAAAAAAACAAAAAACACTACTTTTTAACAGGAGGGGGAGGCAGGCTGGTGTTGTGTGTAAATTGCAAGCGCTGTGATCCAGCAGGCCTTGGGGGGGATGTGGAAACTAAATTGGAATTCTGGGGTTTACAGATTGGAAGAGGGCTGATTATGCTCAAAGGCACGTCACTTATTGACACTTCGATATGGCGCTGATGATTAATTAAGGTCTCTCTGTATTATCTGTCTGCCGAAGATCTGTAGGTGACATTGAAGCAAGGGCCATACCTTCCACCAGGAGGGAGAGGCCTTTGCCAGTCAACAAATCTTTGACAAGTCACCCTCCTTTTTTATAGATAGTCTTAAGACTTTAATCCGGATCCTGTGACAAGCACATCCCCAGTCGATAGGGTAAAGAGAGGATGTGTGCAGACGTCCAAATAGGCATGTCCTGCATCTCAAGTAGGAACTCACCTTTAAAAGAAGGGTATGCTGGGAAGGCTCTAGAATTCTGTTAACTCTACAGTTCAGGCAATTTTATCCACAATAAATGTTTTAGAGAGAATCATCACACTGTGGATCAGGCCAATTAAACAATGTTTGGTAACTTAATATCTTTGTTTGTTATTGTCATCAAAACATAAAAAAAACTAAACTCCAGAAAGTGAACTACTCCTAATATTTGAATACAAGAAGTGCAACAAAATTGCACAGTTTGTTCAAATTGTTGCCAACATTTTTCTCATTCCATTTCTGAATTTGCATTAGTTATACAATACACAGTTACTTTTACACATTCATTTCACACATGTTAATTTAAAACAATGCACCATTTTTAAGTGATTAAGTGTAGCTAAAAATATTATCACCCCTTTACTTGATCTGTATCATGCCAATGCATTTTCAGTATACAGTGTTTATCTGTACTATCCCATACTATGTACTTTGTGTACTACTCTAATTAAACAGCCATATATGGGGCATGCACTGTAGTCTATTTTGAAAAGTGGTGCATCATGCTCCAAAATAGCAATATATTGAGTTCATATTGTGTCACTCTAAAACACAGATGGCAATATACTAGAACATCCAAATTATGTCATGCTGTATTTGAATATTATTTTTCGTATTTTTACAAACAGTACTGTTCAAGTATGTCTCAAGTATATCTTACAATGTATTTAAGCAGAGATGACAATTTCAATTCCCTACGTATATTAAGGTCTAATCGGTGATGATGTTAATATGTGTGGAATAAGGGACAGGAGGGAGATGTTCATTGTGCGTTAACCCAGCACTGGTTTCTTAGCAACTACATTTTTGAGGTGGAGGATGCAACACACGTGCTAGATACATCCCGCATACAAATGTAGTTGTGTAGTGGATGAGTTTCCTCGTATCAGCTGTGATCCATGCAAAGCCACATTCTCTGGGTCCCAGGGTATATCTCCCAGGATCCTCTGGTTATCGGACTGTCGTGCAGGCCCTAATCTGTCTTTGTTAGGCCTGCCGCGTGGTCTTCCGCTTCAGGCTTAGCCAAGACTGATTACCCCATCTTCACTTTTCTGCACAACTGCAAATATAACAACACACATGCACTTTGTAATTGTCAGGACTGCCACTCTCACTCAGGACCTCTCCTGTTTTCAACACTGCTTAATCTCTGCAGATTCCTTTGATGGCCCGGCTCCAGTGGAAGTGGGAATCTTTTAAGGCTTACATTATATATAGCCGTGCATGCTCGCAAACACAGACACGCACACATGCACGCTTGCATGCACACGTGCGCACGTGCTTGCATGCACACATACCCAACACGCATGCATGCACACACATACACACACACACACACACACACACACACACACACATACACACAGACACACACGCACACAATACAGTGCGATACTTAATTATTTGGAAAGAGACACAAATTGTGTTGTTTTGGCTCTCTACTCCAGCTCATCAAACAGACTATGTAGGAATTACAGTCTTTAGTTCCTCCATTTTTGGGGACCAAAGGTAATTGCACAAATGAGCATAATAATAAATAAAGTCAAAATATTTAGTGCTTGGTTGCAAAAGACTATGACCCATAGACATCTCCAGATGGCGGGTATCTTCCCTGGTGATGCTCTGCCAGGCCTGTAGTCTAGCCAGCCTCAGTTCCTGTTTCTTTTGGGGGCTCTTTGCCTTTTTAGTCTTATCTTCAGCAAGTGACATCTGTTCAGTGGAATTCAGTTCGGGTGATTGACATGGCCAGTGAAATTCAGTCCACTTTTTGGCCCAGAAAAACTTTGGGGTCTTTGTCCTGTTGTAAGGTAAGTGCCAACCAATGGGTTATGAGGCAAATGTTCGGACTTGAGCAGATAAGAGCTGTTTCTATCCGCTTTGGCAAAACGCCGTCTTCAGTGAAGACAAGTGAGCCAGTTTCACCCATCCATGCCCGAGCTCTTTCACAGATAAGGTGTTATGCTTGAGCAGCGTCTTTCTCCCTCTTCTCACTTGCATACAGGCTAATACTTCTAATACTTGTTTTTGCTAAATCAAACCTGGCCGTTCTGTTGTTGAGGCTTACCAGTGGTTTGCATCCTACAGTAAACCCTCTGTTTTTATGCTGGTGTAGCCTTCTCTTTATAGTAGTTTTTGGCACATCTATGACTACATCCTGCAGAGTGTTCTTGATCTTTTCCATAGTTCAAAAGGGGGTTTTCTTCACAATTGCAAGTATTCTTTGGTCATCCTCTACAGGGTTCTTCCATGGTCTGTCAGATTGTTAGCTCACCAGTGCATTCTTGTTTCTTAACAATGTACCAAACTACAGAAGCCCTGAAGGGAAAGGACAACTTTTTGGGCAAAATTGTTAAGATAATTGTATTTTTTGGTAATAAATACAAAATACGGCATTCCTCCCATACGGCAAAGAATCTTGGGGTGACTCTTGATAACAGCCTCACCCTGGCTCCACAAGTGTCCTCCACTGCCAGAACCTGCAGGTTCTTCCTTTACAATATACGCTGCATCCGTCATCTCATGATGGAGAAAGCCACCCAGCTCCAAGTCCTGGTGGTCGTCATTTCCCACCTGGATTACTGCAACTCCTTCCTAGCCAGTCTCCCAGCTTGTGCCATCAAGCCCCTCCAGCTGGTCCAGAATGCTGCAGCCCGCCTGATCACCAGTCAGCCCAGGTCGCTCATGTCACCCCACTCCTCATTGGCCTCCACTGGCTTCCTATTGCCGCACGCATCTGCTTCAAACCCCTAGTGTTGGAATTTCAGGCTGCTAAGGGGACTGCCTCACCTTACATCCAATCCTTAATCACTCCCTACTCCCCAGCTAGGCCACTCCGGTCTGCCAACTCTGGTCGCCTTATGGTTCCCTCACTACGAGCACCTGGCGGTCAAGCTGTACATTCACGCCTGTTTTCCGTTCTGGTTCCTCTGTGGTGGAATGACTTGCCTACCACTGTCAGGACAGCAGAATCCCTCCCCCTATTTCGACGCAGACTAAAAACACACCTTTTCAATCTGTACCTTAGTCCTACCTCCTGATTCCCGCCCCCCCCCTTCTGATATCCCTATCCCTCTTCTCTAACCCCCCAAAAAAACAAAAAACTAAAATTGCACTTCTGATGACAGTATGTTTAGAGCAGCACTTCATCTGTATTTTACGAGTTCTGGATGTGTTGCTTTAACTTGTGGAAGAACCTATGCACTTGTAAATCGCTTTGGATTAAAAGCGTCTGCCAAATGATTAAAATGTAAAATGTAAATATTAACTCATCAGCTACTGCTTCCAGGTCTTTATTATGATTTCAGGTTTTTTGATTTGGGTTGCCTGACACATTTTTGCCACCCCTAGAATTAGCTGTAGCTCTTTTGTCACCTTTCTTGTGCATGAAGTAATGACGCAATTGCGCACAGCTGTCCAATAAACAACTGAAAAGGCAACTGTCCAATTACTTTTGGTCCCCTAAAATGGGGTACCTACATAAAAGGGGATGCAATTCCCACATTTGCCCAATATGGAGGTAAATAACCTTAAATTACAGATTGCCTGTATTTTAACCTCATATTCATTGTTTAAATTTAAATCAAATGTGCACTATATGTTTAATCAGCCTATCTTGTGGCAGCAACTAAATGCATAAAAACATGCAGACATGGTCCCCAGTTATTTATCAGACCAAAATAACTGGGGAAGAAATGTAATCTAAGTCACTTTGACCGTGGAATGATTGTTGGTGCCGGAGAGGGTAGTTTGAATATCTCAGAAACTGCTGATCTCCTGGGATTTTCATGCTCAGTCTCTGGAGCTTGCACAGAATGGTGCAAAAAACAAAAAAACATCCAGTGAGCTGCAGTTCGGTGGGCAAAAACACCTTGTTAATGAGCAAGGTCCTGTGGAGAAGGACCAGACTGGTCAAAGCTGACAGGAAGGTGACAGTAATGCAAATAACCATTACAAAAAACACATTACAACAGTGGTATGCAGAAGAGCACCTCTGAACACACAGCTCATCAAACCTCTTAAGTGGATAGGCTACAGCAGCAGAAGACCAATAAGCCTAATAAACACATGAAAGTGCTCTCTGAGTGTATACTTATGGATGACAAATTTTGACAGAAATCTGTTTTGCGATGTTTGACATGTGGTAATGGATTATTTATCACCAAACCATTTCTGCCCAAAAACTAACAACATTAATGCTGATGAAGTCATTTTTAATACTGAAATTAAATTTAGGCATAATATGGGGAATCAAATCATTTGGTGATAAAGAACTTATGTGACATTTTTTATTTGTCTAATCACCATATCTTGTGAATTACATTAATATGCATAATCATGACAATGTGAATATATTAACAACTCCCAATTAGATTGCGTGATGAAGGGTGTGAAATTTAAATTAAAGCGAGAGAAAAAAGGTATTTTCAGGAAAAGTCCATGAAAATGGCTCTGAATGGGTCTGAAATCCCAGCCCTCCGGATCCTGACACATCCCTCAGGCCTGTGAAAGACGACTGGAGGGAGGAGAGCGGACAGGCCTCTGAGCAAGTGTGTTCATCATAGTAACTGACATAAGTGGGGAAATAATATACGCGTCATTCGACGAGAAAACTAAAGGAAAAACAAACAAAAAAAATCCCCCACAAGGGAGATCATTAAAATGGAGGGGAAAAAGCAAGGCTTTCGCACACAACGGAACAGCACAAACGTCTCAGAATTAAGCAGAATTTTTCAGAGCTTTTCCCTCGCCGCTGGAGTGCTGCAGAAGTGGCCGGGGTGTGAATGTGATTTAGCGATGCTGTGCTATGTTTACACGGTCAGCCTAGAGGGATGCTGGGATGTTGCTGGGGCAATGTTATTAGTATTGAAGGCACGTCTCCTTGAACAGCCCCCCCTCCCTCCTGTCTCCCTCTCGCTTGCTCTCTGGCTGCTCAGGGGTGTGCGATGGTCTGGGAAAGATTAATGCTTCTCAACGTCATGCCGTGAAATCAAATTAGTGTACCCTCATCCACACACAGACGCTGTCTCGAGTTGTGCAGAGACTATTTCTCCCTGATCCTTATTTTTTCACTGTAAGGTGAATAATGTCAACTGTTAGATTGAGCTGAGTTGTTTGTGTGTCTTTCAAGCTGTTTTCCTCTCCCTTTCCGTTGTCTTGCTCACACAAAAAAAATCTGTGGGAGTGCGCTTGTGTGCGGGTGTCAATAATCACACGCTGTATAATCAGAAAGGTCTGTCCATTTTCACATGTTCCTTGGGATCCGTGACTCTTCACTGAATAAAAGGACTACCTCAAAATTGCAGAAAATAAACGAATAAAGAACCCTCTTCTAACAATATCACATCACATCGACTCCCATCCACTGTGGACCTCAACCAAATTTGGGAGCGAGTTGCCTGCATCTGTGCGGTGCTACAATTCGATTTGCCGCAGGATACACAGAGGATTATGGCCACCTCTATGTTTATATATAAGCGAGTTTTATGCAATCTTGCATTTGATCATATAATCAGGCTCTGGGGTATAAGCCAATTCACACAGCTTTACAGTGTAATAACCTAGAGGGGGTTTGTGTGTGAGCCATTGAGCCGAGGCTCCCAGAGGGAGCAGCCGCAGCTATGAGGGAGAGCTTTGGCTGGATGCTGGGGATCCATGCTGATCCCCTGGGTTATCGCAGGGTCACCTCCAGCGATGTTTGACGCTTATTAAGGTCACATAGTTCACCTTCTTTACACCTCCTTCTGGAAAAAACGCTTTGTGCCTTTGCTGTTTCACCAGCCTCCTCTCCCTTAGGCAGTGGCACCGAGGTTAGAAAATTGGCTCGAGAAGGCTAAGTGAGTCGAAGGAAGTGTTAACTCCTCCTTATGAGCAGAGTCATGAGTTTTTGCAGAACATTTGACCCAGGAATCCTATAACCTGGAGTTCAATCTTTATCCTTTAGGCCTCTAGTGTAGGCACTACAGTTACAATAAATAATCTGTGAATTAAAATAGCAATTCCAATTATGCAGTTTACTCTACCATATTACCTATTACTAAATTGAAAAAAACAAAATTCATATTTATAATATGGAGTATATTATATAGTTTGCCCATATGTTTAAAATAACCTTTGGGCTATTTTTGCTGTTATATGATTTTTGGTGGTGAAATGTTCATATGAATTGAATTCATGCTCCCAGATAGACGCTATTGTCCAACATGTAACTCTAGTTGCAGATGAGTCTGGCCAGGGGGTTGACTGGGCGAACTATGCGACAATGATGGCCCTCTGAAACTCTATTAATTTGTAATGTTTTGCTTGCTAATGAAACTGGGATGCAGACATTGTTGCTTCCTCTCACAGTTTGGTTGCAGGAGCGCTGAATGTCAAAGTTAAGCAGTCTCATGGTGCCAGCGCCATGGCCACTAGCGGGCTTGCGGGAAGGGGTTAAGGAAAATGGTCCTGGCACAGCGATGAAAGTCATTAAACCAGGAGTATCCTTGTTCCAGCCTAGTACAAAAACTCCTGATTGAACTAACAATCAAGGTCTTGATTGAATATCATGATTATTTCATTAGTTTAATCAGGTTTTATAGTGCTGGGATAGAACAAAAGCTTGTAGCCACACCAGGCCTTCTTAGATAAGATTGGACACCCCTGTAGTAATTAAATTAATAAGGTACCTCAAAGTGCTGATTTCTTAGTTGTTTTCGGAACGTCCTTTAGTGACCTCATGGCAGGTTAAATTAAGTCACAGTCCTAGTGCAACATGACATGGGTGGAATTTATTAAGTCAAAAGTTAATATACTGTACTTGCAGAGCCTTCTGGATTTTGTTCTTATTCAGCATTTATTTAGGCAATTAAACTACCCAGTCTTCTGGGATATACTTACCTCTGAACACTTATTTGCAAAAGCACAGTTACATTCTCACAACTTCACTTTTGAAATAAAATGTCCACTCGGGGTGCCAAAGAGAAGCTTAAACTTGAATTGACGGTAGAAGAGGCTGGTTTGCTCGAGAGACAGGCCTAGCCACTCCTCTGATTTAGTGTCATGGTTAGCACCTCTGCTTCTTCTGTTTGGGGAAAGGCAATCTCAATTTCTATTTTTTAACATTTTCTTCATTAATCTCATGTTCTGTTGTTAAATTCACACAGCCACCACATGACACTGCCCAACTGAATACAGAAAAATGGGTAGTTCTGGAGGATTAAAAAAAATGCTCATTATGTTACATTCCTTAAAGTCAGAGTTTCTTTAACACCCCCAGTGAACATTTTGTTTTAGAACTGCAAAAAAGTATACCTGTGAGAACACAAGCATGGTTGGGCTGTGTCACACGGAGCCCAAAAATATGGTGGGATGGCAGGTGTTTATTTACAGTAAGTAACCCTAAAAAAGTACAAGAACCAACACAAATGGTCAAAAGTAAAAAAAAATTCAGATAGTGATTTCTTTGTAATAAATTGTAGCATGAGCAGCTCACATCTCTATTAAGGTAATACCACCTTAAATTTGTATGTGAGGCCAAAAAACATGACTTTTTCCTTCAAGACAACTTCCAGAGGACAACTTGGAGCCTTGAACCAAGTTCTGGGAGTGGTTCTGGCTCTTTGGTTTATCCAGTCCTTTCAGCCTGAAAAGGGCTCACTATTGAGGGTAGCCCTCCTTGATTTGTGAAGATAGTTATTCAGTCTCAAGATTCCCATATGAGCTAAGTCATAGAACAATGGGTACTTGTGCCCTGGAGTTTCAAAGCTACCAAGAGCAAAACATCTAGTTGTTTCATTGATGAGTGAGCTTCCTCATCTTGGGGGTATAGACAGGGTTGGGAATGCAGGAGGAATTTTTCTGATGGTAAACCCAAAAACAAATCAAGGAAAGAAATCCTGCATAGTATGCCCTTTATGGTGAATACAGAAACCAGCGGACTCTGTGGCTCTGTTGATCTTTAAGATCATATTCATATTAATGGATATATTTTTGTTATTTTGTTGACAAAAGCCAGGTGCTGTTGTAATTACTGGTTGACCACGCAAAGAGATTTCTGTAAGTGGATGAACATGCTTTGCATATTGCTGTCCTGCATATACTCCATCATATTTTCTGATTCTACGTTTCACTACTATGCTATGCTGTTTCTCTGTAATCAGTTTGTCTGCTATGACTGTTGACTTCTCAATGCAAGCACACAAGGACAGATTCAGTCTCCTGAAGGGTGTTGTAATTTAAAAACTATCCAGAACTCATGAGTTGGCACTCAAAATTAGCATGTGATAGAATGATGTATAATGTGGTTTGTCACACTTCCTGTGAAATTCCCAATTTCACAGCTTTCTTTGTGGAAAAACAATGCACTCAATTTAAAGTATTTCATCTTTATTTTTGAGCTATGGAACATAAATGAGGCACAATTAAAAAATGTATGTGGTGTGGGGAAAGGTTCATTGCTCTGAGGTTAATTTTTGTTTGCAATGTATTTGTAACACTGTATTTAGAGTGTTTCTCTTAGGCAAAATTAGATTTTCATGCATTGTTGTCAGATGTGCTGTGTGTTTCCTGACAGAACTTTCTATTGTTTGAAGATACTCCTTTTATATACGCTTCAAAGTGACTTTAAAGGATTTTTGCTTTTTATTTTGAGGTGTGAATGAAGTCTCACAGATGTTACCATAAACAGGTTTAAATGCTAATCAGCATCACATACACAGCACATATGCATAATTTATGCACAGCAGTCAAAAGTCCAACTCAGTCAACTTTTGAGACAAGGGCAACACATTCATCAAAATCAATTCCAAGTGAACAGATTCTTTGTTTTCAGTCCTGTTTTGTGAGGAAATGAGAGCAAAAGATTAGTGGAGATAAGTTGAATGAGAAGGATTTGGAGACAGTGGTACTGTTTTGTGCAAAACCGGAGGGCCGTTTCCCTCCACTGGTCCACCCAGCAGCCATGGTGCTCTGGGGAATTAAATAGTCCAGCACCAGCTTTTTTGCCACTTCTAGGAAGTTTTTGAAAAGCAGCAAAGTGACCGCATCAAATAGCAGGCAAACACAACACATGATTCAACCCCCTTTCCCTATTCAAAGGAATGATAAATTAATTAAAATACAAGAAATGTGCATCACAGGGGTTTGGGTGAAAACAAATATTTTCAAAGTGCTTTTTATTTTTAGTCAGCTGAGGAAGCAGAAGTTCTGGTATTCTACCGGGGATAGGTGTTACCACAGGGATGAGAAGGTGAAATAAGAAAAGAAGGGTTCTCTCATCTCCGTTTGCCCCTCAGGTATAGAATTATAGCTCGATGGGCAATCTATCCATGTTTGTTCCACCATTTATTTTCTTTCAGTGTCTTCATGTATGCGTGTATGAATATACAGTACATAAACATAGTGTAGAAGTAAATTTTATTGTCATATGTATTAAAAAAGGCAGTGCATTTCAATGCAATGAAATACCTGTATCCTGGCTACTCTTTAGGGTAATATACTAGTACCCATGCAAACAGAAGATCAACATACAATACATTCTCAACCTAATACAAGATAAGCATACATTCTCAGCCTAACCTCATATTAACATGTGATTGAACATAATGGCAACATTGGGTAAAATATTGCACATATAATTTAAAGAGCTGTAAACTAGTGGCCAAAAATATTTAAGCACTTTGGTAAATGAGGTACACAAAATATATTAATATACTCAATGCTGGTGCTTCTGTACAGGTGTTCATGAGTCACTTACAGTAAGATACTTCAGATTACATCTGAGCACGCTCTAGGTTGTATAAAAAAAAAAACACTGGACAGGCTCAGTTCTCTAGAATTATGGCTAGCCTGCCTAAAAGACAAGACTTAAAGTATTTTTAAGAGGGCGATTGTTGGGGAATATCTGGCACGAGTTTCAGTGAAGAAAATAGCTGAACAGGTTTATTTTCTGTTGTATCCAAGGTGAGGTCTGCATATAACTCTGAGGGAAAGATATAATCAGCATAGATATGCTGAAGTACGAACTGCTTACTCCTGGACTGTGGTTTCTGTGCATTATTTTGAGGTGCAATGCAAACAGATGAACAACTCAGAATCAAATGACTCCAAATGTAAACCTGTCACGAGAGCAGTCACTTTCATCTTGTACGGTCTGTCAGGAATTCTACAGAGGAGGATGCCGTAGTTGGGGTGCAGTTATAAACTGCTCATTGTAATGTACCTGGTAATACACGTTTGTAAATACAGGATTACAAAGAGCACAGGCAATAGACTACAGTGCAGTGCAGAGATATTACATGTGCAATGCATTTTCTGGTCATGGTCTGGGTACACTCATCCCCTTAGAAAACAGGTCTGTGCTGCAGAATTCCAGGGGCTGGTACAGTTGATCCTACACAGTGGTAGATTTGAGCAGCTCTTACAGCACTTGGTAGCGCAACACCCATAGGCGGCATATGTAACAGGCGTGGGGAGGCTAAGCCTTCCCTAATTTCTAACAAATTAATTTCATAAATTAAAATTGGCCTCAAATTCACTGATGAATAGGTTTTGAGGTCAGCCGGTAGTCAGCATTCTAAAACTACAACATTGTATTGCTCTCTCAATTCAAGTGCTAAATGATAGCCTGTAGGCTTACTGTACCTATAGGCACACTTGAGGTTTTGCATTTGGTTACCTCCTGTAATGTTTTTGTATAATATTCCATATTGCCATTTTTATTCCTTAGACAGTGCAATCATTTGTTAATCACAGAGTGCTTTTTCATGTCTTTTCCTGTCCTATCAGCATTTATGAAAAGTTGGAGTCGTGCATGGGGGCATATGGTTCATTATGTTCTCTTTTGATGACTGTGTTCTTAATGATACTGTAAGTGTTAGGTTGTTGTTCATTGCTGTTTTAATGAATGAATTCTGGCGATACACTGAGCTTTTTGGAGCGTTTCCTTACCCTCAGAACTCATTTGCAGAATGTTCCTGATGGTTTCTCCTGAAGTCAGATTCTGGTAGGATGTATGACACATTGCGAAAAACCCTCCTACTAACATCTGAGGTTAGAAAATTCTCTCTAAAGCTCAAAAGCTCTAAGCATAATCTTGTAAAAAAGCGTAGCATTTTATTTTCTTCATAAAGCTTTTTCTATGTCGGCTTTGAAATCAGATGTAACATAACCTTTCTACAGCACACAATCGCAAGGCCAAACCTTTATTTATTATCATAAAGAATGTCGCCAATCTGTGTAAAAAAAAGTCTTGAGTCTCAGACAGACTGAATTATTGACCACAAAGTGAAAGGATACAAGCATCTGAAGCAAAGCTAGGAACTGCTCCTAACTCGACAACTGCTCCAGTGAGACAACGTTGAAAGGGAGCAGAGGTCAGCAGACAGGCAGGAGGCTTCTGACCATCGAGCTTGAACTGTGTGTGTGTGTGTGTGTGTGTGTGTGTGTGTGTGTGTGTGCGCGCGTGTGTCCCATAGCTACTCAATAGGCCTACTGTACTACTATTGATATCAGCAGTCTTGAAGAATTCATGAAGGACATTTTTATCACTTTACTGTAAGCAGAGTTGGTGAATGTTATGTCTCACACTATCCGGTTAGCCTTTTTATAATAAATCAAAACCAAAGATGCATCATGCAAAGACCACCCAAATGTTACAGAGTTTGTCGTCATAGCAAGTATTTTATTTAATACAAAGTAAACAAGTATTGGCATGACAAGAAGAGAATGAACTTACTAAAATAAACAGTTTGAGGACACTTGTCATGTTCAGAAATTCGAAAAACAACTGGTCAAGCCATAAGAGAGGGACCCACCATCCACTCCAGCAGCATCAGTCCCCCACCAGCACAGAGAGTCTGGAATGGAGTCTCATGGCTCATTACTGTGTAAAAATAACTTGTTTCTTTCACACATACATTTCTAACTAAGCCTGTGTTTGCAAAGTTTCTCACCATATTTTATGTCTATAGATTTTTTAAAATTAATTTTGTTTAACACTTTAAAAAAATTGCTAGTGCTATATTCAATGTCATCCTTATGACTAATGTGATACGGTAAAAAGTACAATTTATTCTAATGTGTGGCTGCTTTGTTCAGTTGTCTTCAAAGTTTTCAATGTGAAATTATTCCAAATCATATCCAAATTGACAATGTCAAGTGCAAAGTACACATTTTTCATCATGTTAATGTGCACATGATGACATATTGTTCATTTGATTTGAAGTGTGTCTTGGGATGCATTTCTGGAAAATTATTTCCCACTTTACAAACCTGTGTATCGGGTTTATCGACGGCTTGCTTCAGCCAGGATTGCTAACAGGTCTTTTGAATGATTGACTAATAGATTTTTTTAAATGACAAAAACATGGGGACAGAGCTTGTTCTCAAGAAATGTGCTAAAGAGAGACATTAATGGCTTAGTAGGCAATTAGAATAAGATTACCGATCATATTGGAGTATATCCAGCTATTTGCAGAAATGAATACTCAGCCATGTGCTAATATTTACGATGGCTGATGGAGAGATTGGTGTAACTTTGACTTATAATTGGTATTGACTGTTCTGCACAATGTGATGAGCTGATGGCTGTTTGACTGCTCTCTTCAATCTTCACCCAACGCTTTGGCCTCAGGCCTCTGTGGGCTGTCAGTGTGTCTCATACCCCAGTGTGGCCATAGCCCTAGTAAGACTAGGGGAAAGGGGAAGCCTGAAAATACTGTATATTAAAGATAAAATACTACTACTACTACTACTACTTACCTATCAGACTATTACTATTGCTATTACTACTGGTACTACTACGACTTCTTACTACTACCACTACTACTACAACTACTATTACTGTTACTACTACAAGTACAACTACTACTACTACTACTACTACTACTGCTGTTACTACTACAACTATTACTACTGCAGCTACTACTACTTACTACTACAGCTATTACTATTACTACTACAACTACTATTACTACTTCTATTACTATTACTACTATTACAGCTACTACTACTACTTACTACTACAGCTATTACTAGTACTACCACAACTACTATTACTATTACTACTTCTTCTATTACTATTACTACTATTACAGCTACTACTACTTACTTGCTTCTACAGCTATTCCTATTACTACTACTACTATTACTATTACTAATACTGCTACTACTAATATTACTATTACTATTACTGCTACTGCTGCAAACCGAAATGGAGAGAGTCTTGAGGTTTCTCATGCAGCGTTTGTTACAGAGGAGAGATGTGTTTTTGGAGATGGAGGGGCTTGGTGCACTCTCGGGCCCGGAAGCGGTCTCGGGCCCGGCGGGAGCTGACGCAGCCGACCATGGGCAGGAGTCGCCGGGCAGGAGATCAGACAGTAGCTCCCAGCAGTGAGAGGTCTCTGGCGAGATATTAATGTTAATGAAGATAATTTCAGATGCTATTAGGGGAGTGAATTCGCTATCAGGGAGCACACGCACTGTTATTACACTGCGCAACACCTCATTAATATCTGTTGTTGTGTTTTTTCTGGTTTCCCCTGCTCTCACAGTGCAAGGGAGGAGTGCTCTGCTGTGCCACTCCAGATCGGAAGTGACAGAGATGAATATTCTCTGACTGCAGGCAGATGTTTTCTGTTTTGCATGCAAATTACCTTCCCCCCTCCCGCCTCGCCCCCCAAAATGCACTATAACTCCGGCCCTCCGGAACATTCCGGTTTTAAGGGCAACATCAGTACCGCTTTGTTTCAATATAAAGGTCATCTGGCTAAAAGCAAGGCCTGATCTATCTAACTGAAGGTCTGGGGAATCGCACCTTTTCCGATGGCCTTTGTCAGGCAGGTTTGAGGTCAGGACCTGGCTACGCCTGCGGTGGCACTGTCCGTGGCGATGGCAGTCTGACGCTGCAGCAGTGACAAGTGCACAGAGATGTTATCCCTTAAAAGCGTGTCAGTTTGAATGGGCTGCTGATGACGGACGAGCCCGGAGTGAGAATATCTTCCCGGCGCAGCGTAGCTTAACGCGCTCGGTGTTGACGGGACGCTCATTACTCCGTGCCTTTTTCCCGATCGGCAATTAACAGCGTGCGCTAGACGATCTCTGTTCCCCTCCCGGAACAAATGATGTGGTTTTGCTTGCAGCCCAAACTCTGTCACAGCGCCCATGTGCAGTCATGCTGAATTCAATCTCGCAGTCACACCGCATGCAGAGGCCGTTGCCCAGCTTAGCGCGCATCGATTTAAAAATATGTATGAAATTCTATATTTGAAAGGTGTCAGGGCTACGTTGCAGTTATAAGTCGAGGAACGATTGGTAATGCTGAGTTAAAGGTTTTGAAGGCTGAATAGCAGTTCCCACATTTGAATAATGTATGGAGTTGTTTGCGGGAAAGGACAGTTTAGCGGGGGCTGGTGATTAATGGAGCGGGCAGCGTTGTGGCAACATTATTTCAGCTTATTTTACAAGAAGCTGCATGATCAGTGTTTCCCATCAGTGGAGGGTGTTTCTCTTCCGCCTCTGTCTGCTCATATGCGCTGCTGACAGATGTTGGAGGTAAGTTTGCAGTGGGAGTCTGCCTTTTGACTGGGACGAAAAAGAAACACACCCACCGTTCCCCCTTACTGACTGCCTCCCCCACCCGCAGCGCTGATAAGCCCATGACACGTCCCGCTGCTGACGAGTTTGTCATCCTACACCGGCCTGGGTTTGTTCTTGTTGCAGCGGAGTGCTTAGGACGTCTGAGGGAGGCACTGAGGCGGCAAGATAAAAGCATGGCATGATGGGAAGTGTTGTGCTGTTGAACAACTTAAGTCTCTGTCAGGATGCAACTGCATGGCAATGGCCAAGGGAGGTGGCAGGGAAACATTGGAGGCAAAAATATACGGAAAAGTCATTTGTTTACACTTGTGAGCAAAGGTGCTGATGTTAAGATACTTATAGTGAAAAATAGCTGGAAATGGTAAGTACGGTAGGGAGAAAAACAATCTGCTAGCTAATAATATAAATGAGCCTGGGAGTTAACCCATGCAAGACAAACTACATAGAAATGTAGTGCAACACCAAGGCAAATAAGGTCATCAGCAAACTCTGATGGGTCTTTGAGTGCGTGCTCTGTAAACCACAATCCAAATATTGTTATTACCCTGTAATAGTCTTTCAACTATTGGCTGGACAGAGTATAATTATGTGCACAACATTTGAAGTCAAACAGATATACACACCTGGTCACTGACAGTCAAGGTAAGATCTTTATAAAAAGTAATTTTTATTTGTATTGAGCGAGCAAGATTCAACAGTGCTCGCCCCCTCTCCACTGTGGTCCTGTTTGTTTTATTTTGCCTCCATGCCCCCCCTCGCCACCCCGATGTGTGGTGCTGAAGTTAATAAACTCAGGTCAACACAAGCAGCCCGGCCAGCGTGAAAAAGCATGGAGAACACAGCGTAATCCCCAATTCCATTATGTTTCTTTATTGTTCTGCGCCCACATACCCTCCGCTCGTGGAAATATAAACTGCTGTTATTAAGGAGCAAATCTCATCAGGCTGAGAGAGCCATTATTTTTCTCATGGAATAAAAATGAATCTCGCAGCACCCCCCCCACACGCACTCCCCAATTATGCAGAATAAAATAAAGTTTTCTGTTACACAAACCACACACTGGCGAGAGTTTTATAACGGTAATATTTTCACCCTGCTGGTGTTGCTGCTGGTGTACAGACACTGAAAGCAAGTAAGATGATTGCATTTTTCTTATTTTGAAGTTCATTTTGATAAGAGAAGGATTTAAATTGCAAAGCATGGAACAGCATAAACTCTTTCCTAGTTCATTGTTTTTGTGTTATGTAGGGGAAGACATCAGCAGTGAATTTACACACGCACATAAATAACCCTCTTCATCTGCATTGGAGAAACTACCATGCGGCAGTCGGGAAGCTGGTCTTCATTTATTTGTTTTTCTTTTATTTCGACTCTAAGCACACATTGACCTGAATTCAATCAACATGTTCCTGTGTTCTGTGTCTTAGTTTATCATTGTTTATTATCATTATTCTTGTAATTTATTATTTTTCATGTTCATGTCTTATATTCATTAGTCTTTGCACTTGTCTCCCCCTGTGATGTTTGAGTCTGAATGTTTACTAGCCCAGTCACTCCCTTTCACAGCCCCACTATTCGGGTGTTTACGGTAGTTCCGGGGTTCAATCTTCCTTCCAATCTTGCATTCCTTACTTCCTGCTTTCTCTCCATTTCATGTTTGTACATAGCACTAATATACTAATCCCAACTAACATAGAATCTGTAGAGTACTAATTATACTAACACACTAATATGTTTGTCAAACTAACAAACTAATATTCACTAGTTTTGCGTATTTGTAATTTAAATCACTTACTAACTTACTAATGCATCTATTCTATCACTGATTACTTGCTTAGTTTCAGTGAAGTATTCGCTCCTGTCTCTCTGTATCACTGCATCTCCTGATTCTCTGCAATTGTCTACTCTCTAGTCCGGAGCCGTTTGTATTACATGTGTGTCTTTGTGAATCCAGTCCGCGTTTTCGTTTCCCCCTCGTTATTGTCCTATTACCCTTTCATGTGTCTCACCTGATGTTGATTTGTTAGACCGCCCTCACTCCCATGCTCCGCCTAGTTTGTCTCATTCCCCTGTGTATTTATACCTGTCCTTTTCAGTTGCATGCTGCTAGTTCGTCTTGTCCTGTCTTGAGTCCCGAGCCCTGTATTCCTTCCCCCGGTTCTAGCCTCCTTGTTCCCGTATCCTTGCCCTTGTTCCAGAGTCCTTGCCCTCGTTTTTTGGATTTCCTGGTTTTGACCCCTGCCTGCTTCCCTGGACTCTTCTTTGCTTGTTGGATATTAGTACCTCTGCCTTTTTGAACTGATCCCCTGATTTTTGACCCTGGCCTTTTTTTTGACTCCGCTCTGTCTGCCCCTTTTGAAATTAAACCTGACATTTTTCTGCACCACTGTCTGCTTTTGGTTCCTCTGTTCCCCCCGGCATAACAATTTGTCCTTTACTTTGACTTACAACTTCATTCAAGTGTTGGTTCTTGTCCTTCAAGGTCAGATTGGCAGATTGGTTACGCTTCAATTTATTTTGAATAATATTGAAATCATAACCATAATGCACTCTTGGCAGTCAATATTAGTTAGAATTTGGTTGCTAGCATTCACTATCCTCAATTGTCAATGTGAGAACTGAATAATGCACTGTTACTTCAGTGATACGCACACGTGCACACACACACACACACACACACACACGCACACACACACACACACACAAACCAATGTATATACGCATATGGCTGGTCATTTGAAATTTGAAGTAAATTACTGGTTCCAAAGAAATGTCATAATACACGCCACAGGAGCAATGATTTATAATATGCATGTATATGTATAGCTGTCTACAAGTCATAACAAATAATTAATCAGACCATAGTATAAATACTGTATATGAACAGATTTAACCTCATATTAATGGTAAGCCAGTTTAGCTGCTTCAGTTCAGTCTTTTCATAAATTATTAAACATTATCTGTATGCCCTGTTTAGTGAGGCAGAATTATCACTGTAAACTGTATTGTTTCAAGATGTCTAAAATGTGCCATTTGATTTTATCCGAAATTGCGGAATGTTCTAGAGAGGATATGCAGCAGAGTGTGGGATGCTTAGATGGGTCGGGAGCCCCAGTGAGATGTTGAAAACGAGCTGCCACATCTAAACCACTTCACTTCAAATGCTGTTACGCTCCCCGCGATGAAATGCACAGCTCCATTAGCCCGGGCAGCATCTCCATAAAGCCGCGTGTGTGCCGACGGAGTGAGAGGACTCCGTGTCGGGCGGTATCGCTGGCAGTGCGCCTGGTGCTGTACAACGGCTCGCCGGTCAACAAAGGCTTCCGCGTCTCTCTCTTTGTAATGTATCGGTTTGTTTACGGCGAGGGGAACCACAGTTCCGCTACGACTATTCATCTCCAGCATCTTATTACAGTTATTCACCATGCGATAACAAATTCAGTGCAATTTCCCGGCTCTAACTAGACCTGCTGGGAATTTGTTTGTTCAGAACAACGTGACTGGAAGACATCACCATCACTCCTCACCCATATTACTGTCAGATAATAAGGCGGCAATATAATTATTTCATATGAATAATGTTGCACAATATCACAGTTTAAATGTTCCGTGAGGCAAAATTGGCTCCTTGAGGTAATTTAAGCACCGTAATATAAAATATTAGATAAATTAGATGAAGTTTCAAGGAGTTTTTCTTGCTCTTGTTCAAATCCCATGCTGTAAAGAATCCCTATACTGCTGCACGTGCAATAATTAATTTAAAGACAGGAGTTCATGAATGCAGTGGACCAGCTATAGCCCATGGATACTTTAAACACAATCTACCCCAATATCACAGCTTATGGTAGGACTAGGTGAGAAACAGTAACACTGGCAATTACATAATAAGCATTATAACTGATGTCATATAACATTAGATTTTAGTATTTAACCCTTTTAGTCCCAAGCCCGATATGAAGCGCTCCACCCAAATCCTGGGGGTGATTGTTTGATTGGTTGAAAAGGTATAAAGTCTTGGGATTTTACGGTACTCACGCTTCTGTGCCATATGGCACTCTTGGGACTGAAAGGGTTAAGAAAAAATGGTGGTGTAGTGAACCTCCAATGGTGGTGTAGTGAACCTCCAAACTTCAGATCAGATGCATTTCCTTTCAGCTGATTTCCTATCATGGATACCCGCTGAGAGTATTTCATTTGACCGCAGAGCCAACATAAGCCTATGGGGATCAGGATGTGCAATTGTTACACTCAACAGACATGCTAAGTCAAGACCTTGGTCACATGCCGAGTCAACAATCAAGGTTCAGATCGATGGCATGACGGAAAAGCTACTGTATGTCAAAGCCCGTCCCCTTCCCCAAGGATGATAAATGCTTCAGTCTATATACTATCCCATTTAACAGAGCTGCGTCTACATAATGTTCAAAAGTAACAAAAGCATTCAAGAAAACTGCAAACAATACTACAATGTAGAAATTTTGGACACAAAAAAAATGGCTACTTGCAGGCTTATCCTAGAAGTTAAGTTAATTGTGGTTGATATTACATATGGTACTTCAGGCTACTACGACTACTATTGATCTGTGAGGGAAAGCAAAAGAACACTACTATGATGCCAAGGAATGATTCAGTATACTGTAGAAGATGCCCTTTGAAAATGGTCAGTTTCTTGGATGATATCATATCAAGAAAAAACCTGAGGCACTCTTTAGAAAGTTTTTTAAATGTCTTTATTGGATATAATGGCATGTCCAGAGAGGAGGTTAAAACATGTAGTCGACCTACATGTTCTTACAATCCCATCAATGTTCAACAAAGCATTCATTCATCAACACACAGGCCACCTCTGGCTGAGATCTAAATATGATCGCACCAACATGTAATAAATTCACTTTTTCTTCCTGCTTGAATTTCACCTGTACAACTAAGGATATTAAGGTATGCCATAGTTGGCATATTAGAATTGCATGCAGTATTATCCTTTAAAGCAAATGGGCTAATAAGGTAGCCTAATCACCAAAATATTCCACTATCTTCTACTTGAATCTAGTTTACAGTGATTCAACTAGGATGAATTTGACTACAATGCAACGCTTGTTTGAATGATTCAAAACAATTATTCAGTTTTGTTATAAATCAAAACAATGGCTATGAATGAACAATCTTTGATGATACACAAATTATTAATGCAAACATTAAACAAATAACTCACTCGTCTTTCCAATTTTGTATTCTCAAAACTTTCTGCCATAAACAAAACACACAAAGTTAGGCTTCTCTTTCTTTTACTCTGTTCATCACACCATATGGATCTCAGAACTGTAATATGTCATGAACTAATTCTGACTTGCATACTTGCCAACAGGACTGTAAAAATATGAAGAGAACATAATATCTTTTTTTAAATATGACCTTGGGAAATTGTAAGAAATTTCTAAAAAATTGCATTCCATCATGCTCTGTATTCACCTGTTTCAGTGGTTTTCTATTTCCTTGTGTGTTTTGAGTGTTTTGTCCCCAATTGCTTTCCGTAGTCCTGTCATCTTGTTATTAATTTCATCTCTTGTTACCTGTTCCTATTTCTACCTCATTTGTCTGTGTATTTATACCTGCTATTTCCTTGTATCAGTTGCCAGATTGTAACGTGTTCCGCCATTCCTTCCAGCGTTTTCTTTGTGTATTGACCTGTACCTCTGCCTTCTGGATTACCCTTCTGTTTGTTTTTGAACTGCTGTTATCGGACTCGAATTGGACATTTGTTTTCATGTTTTGGATTTAATTTGGTACCATTTCTGTTCTGTGTAAAAACTCTTGCCTGTGACCCCGATTACATCTTGGATTATCTCTGCTGTGTACAGTAACTCTGTGTACTAACCCTTGCCTGTATTAACGACCGCAAACTTTTTATACCCATGAAATTCCTGTCTGCTTGTTGCTGACCACTGCCTGCCTGACCTGCCATTTATTAAATAAAGACTCTCAATCGGATTACTCCCTGTTCGCGATTGGTTCCTTTGTTCTGAGCCCTGACACATTTCATAAATTGAACATAGACCTATGAGTGGAATTTTTTCTTCAGTAAAGAATAAATGTCCAGGTTTTTCAACACAAATTATATATATCAGCAAGGTGCGATTCTATGTTTGGTGCTGAGGTTGCGAGCTGGCCTTTTGGGTATGAGTGGAGATGTTTCTTTCCTATTAACATTTCATGTGGCCTCTGGGGTTCGGAGGACCACTACTACATCCGATATAATTACATTACATTACATTATATTACTGGCATTTGGCAGATGTTCTTATCCAGTGCAACTTACAAGACAAGTGCATAAATCGGGCAGAAAAGCAGCAGCAATCCTAGAGGTTGAACGTAAATACTCGGATCAAAAATGCGAAAACCTAAGATCGACTGTAGTTAAGCCTGCTATCAAAAATACATGAGGATTGTACAATAGAGGTGTACAGTACGACTGAAAATAAGTGTAAGCAAAATAACAAGATAGCAATGCAAAAATACAAATAACAAACAATGTCACAACAAAATACAAGCGCTGTCCAACAGAAGTGTAATTCATCACAGTTGCAGTAGTCCAGCTATTGGCAGAAGTGATTCGGCGGAAATCTTCAGTCTGCATAAGCATAAGTTGGGGTAGTGTCTCTTACTGATGTGGGAAGGTCATACCACAGCCCAGGGTCTGTACAGATGGCAGGCATGACCTGTCAGTGCCGTCAAACAGGGGAGATGAGTCAGGCCTGCTGAGGCTGCAGAACAATGGCGTCTAGCTGTTGTGTAAGGTTTGATGATCTCCTGAAAGTATGCTGGAGCAGCCCCCTTTGCAGCCAAGTTGGCCAGGACCAAGGTTTTTTTTTATTTTATTTTTTTATCTAATCTGCTGCAGGTAGCCAGTGGAGTTGAGAAGGGCACTCACTTCTATTGGGAGGTTGTAGGTCTGGGAAGCTGCAGCATTCTGGATGAGCTGATGCTGGAAGCAGGGAGGTCAGCAAGAAGTTGCAGTAGTCAAGTTGGGAGGGGACCAGTGCTTGGACAAAAAGCTGGGTAGAGTAGGTGGTGGAACAGGGGTGTATCCTTCCGATGTTATGAAGGAATAATCTGTATGACCAGATGACCACTAAAATGTCCTCTGTGTGGGTCGGTCTGCTGTGCAACACCACTGAGGTTCTGAGCAGTGGAGGAAGAGGATAGTGTTGTATCCCCTATAGTGATACGTAGTCAGATGAAGGAGAGGAATGCAGAAGGTAGGTAGAGGATCTTTGCCGCATTTTGGTTTATGTGGTGCTTTTCCATCCAGCCGTGGGTTCCATTCCTACAAGCTGAGATAGGACTGGAGGCGTCCCAGGTGACCTGGTGGTCAGGACACAAATCCTACCTCAGGGGTCTTCCTGGTCCATGCCACATATCCCCAACGCGGCAGGGAAGTCAGGAGGAGCTGTTCATCAACAGTGCCAAAGGTTGCAAAAAGACCGAGGAGTATGAGAACATATGGATAAATACAGAAAAAAAAATAAACGAAAGCTAATATGACACTTGGCAGTGATGGTTGTTTTTGCTTTTAATTAATGTGTTATTGTTATGGTCTTGCTTCAGCTATGGCATAGATTATGGCATGTTGTTGGTAAGAATTATGGTCCATTTTCTTCAAGAGTGCAAATTCTCCTTTTCTTTTTTTAGCTACAGTATTAATCTATAACTCTTGCTATACATTAAAAGCGGGAGAGAGAGCAAGAGGAAGGCAGCAGATCCCCAGGGGGCTCACACTGTATATGGGGAAAATTGCAAAATGAAAGTATAGGCATAACTGTTTCCAATTTTGTGGCGAGGAGGGTGATTACAAACCGAGAGCTATTTATACTAAGCACAATGATGTTCTATGTTGCTGGCACTAATTTCTTTAGCCATTTACATATTTGCTAAATATTGTATTGCTATGCACATATTTCTTACAGTTGGTCTAGATATGTCAATCCATTTGGGCAAAATTGTGCAACGTTGATGCTTTGCATCAGAATTAAATTCCCATCGTATAATCAAGTTTTAACATTACCCAATTATTTTCTCCATCCAGTTTTCCTGAATAAAATATTGTTGTTATATTATTTTATATTTTATATGACTGCCCTCAGAAGTTCATTTTATATTTATGCTGTTTTTATTGACAAAAAAGTATTGACAAAAAACTTTGGGACACTGGGATTTACTGCAAGTCTCTTTGAGTAAATAGAATTCTGTTGTCAGTCGTGTATTTAAAAATATTTTTCTTTCTTGTGCCAAGGCTAGAGAGTAGTCAATGTGTTGACACTGTGGATAAAAATAAGAAATAAGCCAATGTGGGAAAATATTATGTTATGTCGTATACCTGACATTTAATAAAGGCTTTAGGTTAAAGTTCTGCGTATTTTAAACAATATTTTTTTCACCTTAATGATGCTTTGGTTGATTTAGTTCCACAATTTTATTTTCCTAAGCAGCAATGCTTCAGCCACATTTTAAACTTGAATATTAATTGCCTATTTTTAGATGGGTATTTTAATACGGTCTTCTCTTGAACTTATTCATTTATTGTATCACATCTCCATTTTGATAGCAGGATGGTTTTCATGTCTGTATAATTTTAAGGAATTAGAAACCAGGCAGCTTTACAGTATGTTCATTTAAATGTCTTATTTAAATGTCTTATTTTGCCATATTTTGCCATTTATAATTAATAGTAATGCTACTCACAATAATGAAGAAATTGACAGAAGGCAAGTACTTGAATTAATCTTTTTATCATTGGCAAATCACGTATTATCTTTTTTAAGCTAAATTCAAGAAGACTGCTGAGTACTGCAATTTTGAAGCGCTTCTATTTGTACCTCTTAATAAATCATCCAATTAAAACATCTGGGACTGCTTAGATAGCTTAGTTAATTACTTTGTAATTTAATTAACAAAGTCTCTCTTGTGGAAAACTCACATCAAGACTCAAAAACATACATGTAATACCCAAGGGCTGAGTGCTACACAATACGTGTTCTGGACATTGGATGCTTTATAATGTTTTGGCTTTTTTAAGCGTGACTTGTTTTCTTTAATAAATCTGTGCCGATGCAGCATATTGTTGATGAATGGTGAAAGGTATCTTGTTTTGCAATGGGATTTGCAATTAATGGACTATTACTATAGTTTTGCTGTTGAATTAGTTATAATTTTAACCATACTATAACATGCTTTCCTCAATTACTGAGCAGGGTCAGCAATGATATCCAGACGTGATATCCTTACAGTGCACATATACCACATACTGTATATGCCTGCATAAGAATGGATTTGCCAGGAAATATGAATATATAAATAACAGTGGTGTCCAGAAGAACCACAAATAATCACAAAGAGCTTCTGTTCTCCTGTCACACAGTAAATGGCTTCAAAATTGAACACCGGAGTAAGTGGCAAGAAGAAACATTTAAATCTCATTAGAGTCCACATTTCTCTCTCCCTCTTTTTCCGTCTTTCGCATTATGGCAGTTGTTCCTTGAATTATTTTCATAATTATTGATTGTGCTGTGTAGTACACTGTAATATTTGTGCCTGGTGGGCAGTGGGTGATGTGAAGGATGTAGACTGCATGTGTGGGTTCACTGGCCTGCGTGACTCTCGGTCCTCTCAACCTTCAGTCGCTCCCCCTCACGCATATCTCTGTTCCACATCATCAATTTAAATGCATTTTCTATATAAGGGAACATTAACTCAACACGCCGCTGTCATCAACAAATCCAGTCCATTCCGGTCTGAAATCCCCTACTGCGTACCCCAGAGTCCAGCAAGCACTTATGAGTGGCACACTGCGCCCCTCTCTCGCCCTCTACAGGACGCCTGTGTTTAAGCAGCAATCCCGTGCAGACACAACAGCATTGATCCGTATTTCTGGCTTTTTCAACCCATCCCATGTAGCAGGATTACCATTCTGCTACTGCAGCCTCATCTGTTAATTTCATTTTTTGTCGCATGCGTAGGGCTGCACGCTCACGAGAGCGTCCAATGCAGACCCACTGCCGAACTGAAAATCTACTGTGAGGGAGGAATGAGCAGACGCAGCTTTCACAGGCAGCCTGCAGGCCTCATGTTGACATGAAGATGCACTGGTGAGCAATGAGGCTACAATAGGGCTACAAACAAGAGGTAACCTGAGCCAGATTACCAGCCATTTAGTGCTAAAGGCCATGGGACTTCTCAGCCATATGAGATAATAAAGCAGCCATGTTCTGCTCAAAGCTGGGTTTGATCTCTAATGCCATGAGATGGCTGTGTCTCTGAGGTGAATGGGGTCTAGGAGTCTGGTTGAACAGGCCCCGTGATTGCTGTCTGTGCAAAGCAGGCTGCGTTCTCTGAAAATCACTTGGGCTTTGGGGAGTAACTGCAGAGACAATGGCTCCAAGATGACCGATATAAACAGAGAGCACCACTCTAATTATTAGCATGAGAGACAGGAGCCAAAGAGCCTCAGACTGTCTTGACCATAGTCTGCTCTGTCTGCATGTGTAGGAGTTTTCCTGTAGCCATTCAGCTTCATTAATATATTTATACCAGCTGTGCAGGCATCTGTATTCCCTACCTATTCCTGTGTTGCTATTTAAAGCAGGTAATCTGTACATGTGTTCAAGAACTGAGCAAACACTTTAATAAGGGATTTGCCTTTTCCACACCACCTAACTTTGACCATGACAGCTTAGTAATTTATTTGTGCTTCATATTATGAATATTATATATTTGTATATTTTTTACCACCTTACCAAGTCTATAATACAATTGTAGCAGTATTGTTAAAGAAGATCTTCCCTCCCCTCAAAAAAATAAAAGTAATCAATGTCAGCCATATTAAACATATGCTGCAGAAATTCTGAACTTTCCCTAGTCCCCTGGTGTCATCAGTGAGAATGATCCATACAGTGGCTGGGTTTGGGTCGCTGGCATCGTGACAGAGCAGGATCTCTCTCTTCTCCCATAGCTATGAGCTGAGCTTCACCACGACCCCATTTCCACTGCTGCAACCCCACGTATGCTCCGGAGTGGTTAATTCTCTTCCTGCTCTCCTCTAACCTTGTGGAAGAGATTTGTCAGGACGCCACGGATGATCGACATCCCACTGGATTCTTTGTGTGCCTTTGCTTTGTACTCATTACTTCAGTCCCACAAAAGAAAATCCTTCAGCAACAATTAATTTTTCATGAAAATATCAATTATGACCCATTATAGAAAGCCCATATGCACGGCCCATAGGGGATGGGGTATATCTCTCTAGAATCATCCCAAATCATAACCTCTTGATTTTTTGCCTCTCTGAGATCCATACTTTGTAATTAGCACAGATGAGGAAAGGGACTTTATTACCGGTCGGTGATGAATCATTAGCCGGTGTAATTGGCCCTCCGGTCCCACAGGAGGTGCCCTGCTCCAGCCTGCCCAGCTGGAAGAGCTCAGAATGGCACAGCAGGGAGCCAGTATGCCGCTGATGCCAAACTTTCTCTGTAATGCCATCATTAATATTCTTTCTGTCAGCATGAAGTCATTGAAACTTATTAATCATTTGTTTCTCATTAGAATAATATAAGGCTGTAATTGAGAACTGTCTAAAGGAGATTAAAAAATGTCTACTGTTTTCACTGTTCCATGACAAGACGCATAAGCTTCGGGGGGTAGTAAATACCATTAGGGCTCCTTCGTAGCTCTTGATGATATGGATCCTCGGCGATCTCCATGTTTAATCACGTCCCGAAGCCAGCCAGACCTGCTTAAACGCTCCCACAACATGACAAATGCTCCGTCCCTGGACCATTTTGTCTGGGAGCATCAGCAGCTGAGGCACAGATGTTCCCCTTTATCTTTAAAGAATGGACTGTCCAGACTGGTAACGCGTAATGCATTCATGGGTAATAGAAACAGAGAGCCCTTCCTCATTCCACATTCCATTGCCTTCTAATTGTCAATAGTGCTGCATGATGAAGTGTATTAGCATGAGTTAATGACCGCGGGGAGGCTGATGAAGTGCTCCGGTTTGTGTTTACAACCTTGAAATGTAAATGTGTTAAACTTAGTGTGGAAAAGGGGCTGAGCACCAGTCCCCTCAGTCAAAGACATAAATCTTCCACCCGCATGTCAATGGGAGATATAATTACAGCAAGGATAACGTATCTCAAAAAAGGAAAAGGAAAAATTAGCAAACCGTTGAATCTGGCGGCTTTTTTGAAAGTCGCCCTCACTCAGTTGATGATTAGTGTGTCTGAGTGCATGTGGTGTGTGCTTTCTGGAAATGCATTTCTTACTGTTGATTGCTAATTGAAAAATGAGAAAGTCAGTTAGGAGCGGGAGATCTAATTAAAGGGAAATTGAATGAAATCCCCTCCGCCTACTCAGCCCCCCAAACTCGATTTCTGCCTCCAATTTCTAATCTCCTCCAGGCTCCATTTTGAATTTGCCCGGCAAATTCGCTGCGTGCCTCTCCTTTGGCCTTTTGAGGGCTGGCAACCGACAGATTTTTTTTGCGTTCAATCACTGTCACTCCCATTCCGAACGTTACATAAAACCCAAGCCTGTCACCATGATGATTCTTATTTTTAAATTTTTTCGGAATGGCTTCAAACAAAAGAATCGCTGGTTAGCGCCATCCTTTATTGTGTTTTTAAAATGACTGACACCACTGGAATGAAACATCAGAATTCTAACTGTTATAATTAAAGGTTTGCTTAAAGCTGGCATGGCGCGTACAGCCCTGCGTGAATGGCGCTCAGATGTCTTCGTTAAGCTCCCACACCACACTTTAAGGAGTTGAAGGCAAAATGAAGATGTCACTCATGACAAACTGGTCTGTGTGCGTGAGCTCGCAGCTCATCAGTTACGTTGTCAGTGTGTGGTGTTCGCCGGGCGTCTGAGATCTATTGCTCCCCGCAAGCTGTGTTGCTGACACACATCATTGTTTACTCGTAGGTTTGCCTCTTTCCAGGGGAGGGGTAGGATCGAGTAATTATAAATAATAACAGCACGCTGCACCTCCAGTCAGTGCAACGACTGATTTGATTTTTGATACATGAGATTCAGAAAACACATTGTGGTATCACCGAGGGACCCCAACTGACAAACAGCTATATGAAAAATGAACACTGTATCCGGTAACTGTAATCTATACTTTCTTCTGGCCCCCATTTTGTATTCCTTTCTGTGCATTATTGCCATTGCTGACTATTGCAAATGTATTTTTTCTTTGTTTTAGCTTGCAAAGTTCTATCCTGCTTCCTGAGCTTTGAGGCAATTTATCAAAATGATTGAGTGAGAGCTTGCATGCCTGTCTGAATGTGTAAGGGACTCACAGTAATGTATGACAATATCAAGAGGGACAGAGAAGACCAATCATGTTCCAAATAAAGATGCTGTATCTGCTCACTCTGTGACTTAAGGTCAAGTGTCATGGCAGGCTAAAGTGAGTCACACAATGTTCTGCGTGTGCTGTGTTGATTGCTAATCTGACCCCTGTCCGTTGAAAAGGAACAGATTTCTCAATGTCTATGCTCTTTTTAATTTAAATTCTGCTCAAAAATGTCTTGTTTATATTTAGGTAGACCTGTGCACCAGCTTGTTAATGCAAATATTTAACCAGCCAATCATGTGGCAGCAACTAAATGTTGTCTAAGTGACCATGGAATGACTTTTGTTGCTAGACAGTGTGGTTTGAGTATCTCTGATGGCTGATCTCCTGGGATTTTCACGCACAGCAGAGACTTGCAGAGAATGGTGCAAAAAACAAAAAACATCCAGTGAACAGCAGTTCTCTGGGCAGAAATGTATTGTTAATGAGAAAGGTCAGAGGAGAAGGGTCAGGCTGAAACTGAAAGTAACGAAAATAACCACTCATTCCAACAGTGGTACGCAGAAGAGCATCTCTGAACACATCACTCATCAAACCTCTAAGTGGATAGGCAACAGCAGCAGAAGACTTAATACATCTAAAAAAGAAGTGTAATAAATACCTAATAAAGTGCTCACTGAGAGTATATTCATTGAAAGTTATAGCAAGGACACAATTTTACTTTTTCCATTTGTTTTTTTCTCCCTTATGTTTGGTTTAATTTCTCTGAAGAAAGTTGACATTGAGATATTGCTGAAATAGTTCCAAGACTTTCTCAGCGATAATTTAAAACATCAAAAGTAGGTTCCCATTATGGTTATTGGGTCTTGATCTTTATTTTTTTAATTCTATATTTAGATGCCTTGAATATAACTGCAGACAGACTGACTAATGATGTCCAGATTTTGGAAGCAGTTGAGAAAGAGAGGGGCACAACGGAACCATGCCTTCAAGGTTACTCAATCCCAGAGTTCAATTCAATACAAGGTCAAGACCATTAACTTGACTAAGACTTGGCATAAACCCACGAGAGACTTTTTTTGACAAAATGCAAACAGTCACTTTTTCCAGGCATGTGCTGTCAAGTATGGATGTTGGAACACTTTTCCAAAAACTTCTCCCAAGAGATTTGAAAAGTAATGTGACGGGTATGCAATCACGCAGTGACAACCCCACTGGCAATCATGAGATTGGGCTAAGTGTTCCTGGAGGCCCTAGGGCCTTGCAGTCTGTATGGAGTCAGGAAACGTCCTGACAACCCTAAAAGTACTGTTTGGCACTTTGGCTTTCTTCAGGCAGATTGATTTGTGGTCATTAGAAAGAAAAACAGGCAGGACTTTCTATAACGGCCCTTTAAGAGACCATTTGGGAGTCAACAGCAATAAATTATGAATAATATGTAATGAGCTATTGAGTGAAGTACTTCACAGTACTTATTAATGATGGCTGGTCACAGACACTTAATTTAAAACATTAGCGTTAATTCATTTGTTAATATTTATTAGGGGTGCAGATGAAAGATTACTTTGAAGGAACATAACTGTAATTAGGCAAAGGCTGAAAATTACTTCCTGTGACTTTCTAGAGCATCAACTACTCTGTAAGTTTCTTAAACAAATTTGAATCATCTGAAGTCGAACCACATTAGGGAATACAAAAATGGATCCTCACCCCTGTCCTTTTGCATTCTCATTTGGTTGCCCTGGCTGTTGAACACCAGTTTATTGCTCTTTACTATCGACTATTTTGTAGGCCTACACTATTACTGGCTTTATGGTCACCATCTGGATCACATGACCTGAGAAAGCTTCAGAGGGAGTTTCACATCTGAACTGCGACGAGGTCACATTCATGCTACAGACAGAGCAGTAACTACTAAAGCGCAGTGCTGTCACTGCGTGGGAGGTGAAATTCTATCTGCCTGCAGTTCCCTGGGAAGAATAGGAAAAATGGCCTGGCAAATTGTTGATAACAGTTCCTCTATCTCATATTAATATGAAGACATAATCTTAAAAGAAACAAATAATCCTGGCATGCTTCATCTGCAGAGTGATAGTAGAGTAATATTAATAAGATTTCTGTGTCACGCAGTCTTGTGAGACGGTGTGATTGGCTGTGTACCGGATGTGCACGCATGTTAATGTGGGTGCACTGTATGTGCGTTTAGCCATGTGTGTTTTTATGCATGTGTCTATGTGCATGCATGTGTGTCTGTGTGTATATGCATGCATGTGTATGGCTGTGTATGCGTGGCTGCATGGACAGTGGAGATATTTCCCGGGGGAGTGCCTGCCCGTCCCTGTGACCCGTGGGCGGGTCCCGATCTCCACGGCGCCATGGCCCCAGACCGGGGGCTCCCCATGGGGAGAGGGGACAGTCAGTCACTCCCATCTGGTTCAGCCAGATCACCGCCGTCGGAACAGGGGGCAGAGGGAGCGATGTGTCCCCCCGAATCAATGCCACACGCACCCTGGCCTGGCTGGCCGGCTCTGACACACGACCGAGGCGCCCTCACGCCCCACCCTGGAGTCCTGCAGGGGGCAGGCCCAGCACCCTTTAGAGCACTGTCACGCCACTGAAGGATATTACATTACATTACATTACGTGGGATTTAGCAGACGCTCTTATCCAGAGCGACGTACAACAAAGTGCAAATCAATCACAAGAACAAGTGCAAAAGTAGACCTGAGAGGACAGTACAGTTCCGAGTCCTAGTGTAAACATACAGAAATTCAGAACCCTTGAAGAGCACAATCAACTTTCAAACTAGCATGCCACTGTTGGCAGCTAGAATACAACAGCCAATAAAAACAACAATACCTATACAAGTAACTATATGTATACATAAGTGCCATTACGGTCTAAGGCTAATCACAGTGATTGTGAGTTGGGGAGGGAAAGGTATAGCCTGAAGAGATGGGTCTTCAGTCTACGCTTGAAGGAGGTCAGAGACTCTGCCGTTCTGACATTCACCGGGAGGTCATTCCACCACCGTGGGACCAGGACAGACAGCAGTCGTGAGCGTGAAGTGCAGGTGTGGCGAGGGGGAGGCGCCAGACGGCACAAAGTGGCAGAACGGAGGGATCTTGTTGGTGTATAGGTCTTGATAAGGGATTGAATATACACAGGGGCTGATCCTTTAACTGCCTGGTATGCGAGCACCAAAGTTTTAAATTTGATGCGAGCCATAACAGGCAGCCAGTGGAGGTTGCTGAGCAGGGGGGTGACATGTGAATGTCTGGGAACATTGAATACCAGACGGGCTGCAGCATATCTCCTCTGCAGGCCGCTGTGTCCATAAAAAAGTTTAAAAGACTTGTTACAGTAGGAAATTCAGATCCTGATGCCGATTTATGGGCTCGTTTTATTATTCAAGTTATTGCTGCTCTTGTATTTTGCATTGCGTTGCTTGACTTGACTTGCATTGCATTATTTATTTTTATATTTTATTTTCTTTTCTTTTGCTCCACTGGCTCCATTTCTCAGGAAAGCTTGTACTGTTCTGTGTTCTCATTAGTCTCATAGCCGGATCTTTCTGGATGCTAAATCGGCCATGCTGCTGAACTGTGTTCGATTGTCACCCTCAAATCCCCTTCTGTACTGTTCTGTTTTCCGGGTCCTGGTTTAAGTAACACTTATTAGATCCAGACAAGTTTGTGTTTCTTCGTTGAATATATTTAGCAAGTTCTGCATATTACCAACATTTTGTACTGGATAGCAAAGTAATGAATTTAATTCCAGACACGTCTGTGAGGGTCTGCTGGGAGTATTATCATGTTGAGCCACTGTTCAAGTGCAAGGACAGGCCCCACACTCGGTGCCAGTGTGACTATAATTGGTGCAGGTTTTGACCAGGGAAAGGAGGGTTTCAGTTGGGCAGGATGACACTCGAGCAACCTCCACTGGATGGTTGAGCATCTACAATCCGCTTGTTGAGCTGCATGTAACTCATGCTGGACTAGAGTCTGATCAGTGCGGGCTGACATTGGGGAGATGCTTCAGGGGAGAGGAAATGCTCATCGGTTTTCTTCCAAATAATTAGCCAAGGTTGCAGTAACAAGTGATAACAAAAAACAGTTGGGCATTCCACACTGGGTGAAAAGGGAGAAAAGGGAGAAAAGGATGAAGAGAAAATTCAACATGGCGATTGAATCCAGATCAAATT
Source organism: Conger conger (assembly GCF_963514075.1). Lineage (NCBI taxonomy): Eukaryota > Metazoa > Chordata > Actinopteri > Anguilliformes > Congridae > Conger > Conger conger. Next base: position 25,687,107 of record NC_083769.1, read on the forward strand.
ATTTGATTCAAGGTGCCCTTCATATTTGGCTTGACTTGAATGCTTGACAGATATTTTTGTGACCAAAATGAGCCAAAGGATCTCCTTTCTGCTGTGAGCCCCAGGATCACTGCAGCTTTTCCAGAGAGAGTCTACTGTTCACAGCATGAGTGGGCACATTTCATACTGGCAGATATCATCACTATCCCAGGCATTGCAGGCTAGTTTTTCCCATCGTATTGCTCTGGCTCATGTACACTTCCAGTGTAGCTGCAAACACACTGGCTCAGGCATATGCATCCATCATACATGGCCAGGCTTTTGAGTGACATTGTGGCTTTGGTGACAGTTATAATAAAGTTATCCTGACTGTAATCAATCCATTGTTGTTTTACACTGGAAATTAAATTGTTTGAGTGCCTTCCTTCTCATTCCCACTTTTTGTTTTTTTTATAATGTTTTCTGAATACACAAATAAAAGTTGCTGAAGTGCCCAGTTTAGAAAAGTTGCTAATAACGAAATGGTTTCTGCACTGCATATATTAAAATACTGCATATAGGTTTTTTTTTTTTTCCAGTGTTGAGGTCTGAATGTTTTTGCTACTGTATAAATTATATGAATTTTAAGAATACATTATTGGGAGTGTTTTCTGAAAAGCTGAATTTGAAGGGCGTGTTTGGATTATGCATTCTGTTTGTAATCACAGCACTCAGAAGGGCTTCTTTCCCCAGGCATCCATTCTGAAACTTTGTGGGATGTCTTGCATTTGTTTTGGTGAAAGAACAACAGTCTCCATATGCTGGCACACAATAAAACCAACGGAGTCACCGGAGTTCAGTAATTAGATAAAGAAATGAATTAGTGTGGATGTTATTGTTTAAAGCAGGTTGTAATGAGCATCCTGGTTCATTGTGCCTGGGGGCTACAAGGGGTTAAAGAAGACAAACGGTGCCTTTCTCTCTGAGATTTCATTATTGGCCAACAAAAGCAGGAATCAGCCTGGCATTTTATTGTGAGAGATTATTGCTTATCTAACCAGGAAAATTAAGACTCAGGGGCTTTTAAAACTCTGCCTCCCTCCATTCCATATTCTTTTTCTCCTCCCTTTCTCTCTGTGTGTTCCTATCTCTGTCCCTCTCTCCTGGTCCTGTGCCAGCTGGTAATTGCTTGGTGACGATGTGGGCAAGAGAATGGCAATGCCACCTTGCTTTTTTGTCCTTTTTTCAGAGTAGGGGGGGTCAGAGTAGCAGAGTGGATGGGACAGCTCTTGCTCTTAATTATTTCCCTGCAAGGTGCCCCTGCTCATTAGCGTTCCAGGCCCCTGTTCCCCCCCACCTGCCAGCTGAAGACCAGTCTCCTACCGCCCCATAGTCATAAATCTCTGTGTTACTGTCCCAGAACATGGACATATCTGACCGATTATGGCTCAAATCTGGCAGGGAAACTGGGCAGCAATCTTGCCTTCTCCTAGACGAGAGGCATAGAGACCAAACTGCTGTAGGGGAAAGGAAATATAACACAGTGCTGCCCATATATATCTCTCTGAACTTTTTCTTTTTACTTTGGAAGCCAGGAGACTTCAGAGCAATATCTCTGTGCAATTCCACGCTCGTGTTTCACACCCACCCTGGTAATAATCCGGTCAATTCCACTTTAATTTGGGCTTAGAGGCCATCTCCGAGCGGGAGGCGAGTGATCCTCCCGGAGAGAGGGTGGGGTGTTGGCGAGGTGTGAAGAACCGCACACAAAGTCTCAGGTTTGGAGGATCAGACAGCGGCAGTGTGTGACAGTGCAGAATCTCTGTGTTAATTGAAAATTAGACCCATAATGGGAACTTGGCTTTGCACTGACACACTTGCGAGCTGATACACATTGTATTCAGAGCATGAAATTATGTAGAACAGAGGCTTGTGATTTCCAGCAACAATCAGATGAGACATGAGAGTTCCTGAAGTTCCTGCAAGCTCCAACTGTGCTGGCATTTATATTATTATCTTCTGACAAAAACGGCAATATTATATAAGAATATTTCTGTACTACTACTGTTTTGCAACACCCAAGTATTGTTCTTGACATATCTCTTTCCTGGAAACGACAGAGTGCAAGCACATTTATGCCCCAGTTTCTTAGCAGCATAATGGGGTGGATGTGGAAGTATTTAAAAGTACTCTTTTTCAACGATTAACCAGAAAGATTAAGAGTCCGGTGTCATCACGAATAGTCATCCAGGTCTCCTTGTTTGGCCATTTTTCCAAATCAAGAAGAAAAACAGTAATGAAAGGGAACAAATAAAATCAAATAAAACGGGGTCACACGTCACTGGAAGGGCAGGAAATGATCGTTGGTATGGAAGTAATGGATTTTTTTCCCCATGTATAAGAAAATAAATGTATTAGGGGAAAAAAAGCATCAGCTCTGGTCAAAAAAAGCAAGTTGTTATTTAGCCTGAAGCACAGCCAACTGCATGAACAAAAAAATATAGGTCTGCGCGGAACTGTGGATGACAAGGCGACCGTTCACTTTAATATAAAAGGACAGTTCTTCTCCAAAAAAGTGCAGAGTGAGCCAAATGTGAAGCAGCTACAACATTTTTAAATTTTTAAATTTTATTCAATCTGATGTTCCTGCCTCAGTGCTTACGGAGGTATTTTCAACAAAATTGAAAGCAGGGATTTCTTTAAGTATCTGCTGGAGAATGTTGACCAGGGACCATTTATAAATGTATATATGCAGACTTTATTTTAATCTACAGAGTGTCGACGAGAAACTGTGGCGATTCTCATTAAATATTAATACTAAGACTGGAATGTCTTTTTTAGGTTCTTGTTTAATATACGTTTTTTATCTTCTTTTGCAGGTTTATTTTTCACAAGGAGCTATTCTCAATTCATGGGAATAATGAAATTAAATCTTTTCTCCATCCTTCAAATTGATTGCAGTCCTCTTCAGACATGTTTTACATAATCATAGTCTTTCCAAAAGACTGATTTCTCTGAATGGTGATACCAGTGTTTGTTATTGTAATCAGAAAATAATCATGTACCTCAGATTAAGCAGCCTACTTTGATTGCTTGGCATGGAAAGGTTGCACACATTTGAGTAACTGGGCTTGGATTTAGTGAAAAAGTTTGTCCTTAACTTTGACTTATGCATAAATTGACCTTTTCCCATTCTTCACAAGCAGTATGGACAGTTCATTTTGGTGATTGCTGAACTTTTGTTTCCTTAAAAGTCAAAGCTGAGGACAAATGTTCCAAGATAGACAATGTGTGCCCTTCAGAAGACTGTTTGTATTACATATAAGCATTCTAGTATTTATAGCTGCAAAGCCAATCTTTACAGCTCACAGAATTTTCAGGTTTTCCGGCAAATTCCGTCTTCAAAACCTTGACGGCAAATGGACTGCTTTTGGTGTTACATTTGTATTCTTTTTTTTATGTCACCCTAGAGCTCTTAAGTCACAATGACAGCCGTGACTGCGGTCTTTACTTTTCTTGAAGATTTGTTGTGAAATATTTAACACACGTGCCCACACACGCATACATGCATACATCTTGGGGGAAATAATGCAGTGTTTCAGAGAGCGGGGGTGGGTTAAGGAAGAAGGAGTCCCCCAACACCCCCTCTTTCTAACTGGCTTTGACAGTTCGGCAATGAGGGAATGACATCTTCTGAGACTAAATCACAGAAATTGGATCAGTGGAAGTCACGCAATGCGAATAAACTGCTCAAATTGGGTGTTTTGGTAGTGCTTCCGTTTCCTTGAATTTTACGCGTCATGTCGCATTGAGTGCCATGAGAAAACTTGAGGATGCTGCTAGGAGAGGATTTGTTTGTAGGATTGGGACATTTTGCTGTCTGACTTTTCTTTTCAATTCTGCACTGCATATTCAATTTGAGAGCCAGTCCCTCTATAGCCTCCCTGTCTCCCTGTTTCACCTCTATGTGTATGCAGTACCTGTGGAAATGTGCTGGAAAATGTTCACATTCATCAAACTAGCACCCTACTAGTGGTGCTATGTGCTATAATACGTGGGTATTTTAGAATAAAACTTGCTAAGGCACATAAAACACGCTTCTGAATTTGGGCTTATTTTTGATTGAATAAATGGTGACAGTAAAATCTGTTATGTGTTATTTATATACTGTATACAGTTTATTAATATAATGTGGCACATCGTAGTATCACACACCAAATTATTGACTTTAGAAAGATTGGACCGGGACTCTCACAGTCCTCATCAGTTTTGCCACGCTTGCTGGCTACAAATGCAGGGGCTATTTTTGTCTCTCTTGGCTTTTCGAATTCCATCCCATGCCATTTCGTTTCTCCTACAGTTTTGGTTTCCAGCACACCTATAATGAGATCACTGATCTGCTGTGCTTATTTTGCACTCATTCCACGTTGAGTAATGATGCATTGTGGGATTTATAGACCGACCAGGTTTCCAGGATTTCAAAGTCCCTGGCCACAGTCTTTATGAACCACTGATTCCCCCTTGCTTTAAACGGGGAGCTTTGGGCAGAACACAATGCGTGAAACAGTTTTCACCCTAACTGGATTATCTGTGTACTGATAAGGGAGATTACTGTAATGAACAGCAGGGTGGATGGCTGGGGGCTGTTTACTTGATATGCCTTGTGATATATTGCCAGGTTATCCTTTTAGCAACTCCAGTTGCTACAACAACGGATAAAAGGAGGACTTTAAAGTACATTATGTAGCAGCATGCATCTAGTATCGTGGGTTTTGCACATTTATTAAATACAATGGCCCCTGTGTTATATGGTACACCATTTACCTTAAGCAACCTTGTTTTTGTGTGTTATCTGTAGTCCCACCAATGAATATAGTTCAGTGATTTGACAACAGTCACTGAAAATGTATTATGGTCAGAAAATTAATTATCAATCGTGTCATAAATAAATTATATTTTTGCTCTGAAAACCTGATCCATTTACTCATATTTAAGTAAATAAGTAAAATATTAATGAATTGAACATTGGTATAATTTATTGAATTATTTATCATTTTGCTTCACCTCTTATGCACCTTATTTGCCTGTAAAGTGTTTATAATCTCAAAATGGGTAAATATGTATACATGCATAAATAATTAAATTTCTCTGACGTACATTTGCAAATGTGCATTTTCACCATTTGAAATAAAAGCCGGGCTCAGAACAGAAAAGCCCCTAACAGAACGGTACGCTTTGTTTGTTGTGCGAGAAAACGTTTCAAAGCTGCACCACATGCGTGCGCGACAGCGAAGCCTCCCCGGGGAACCTTTTAATCTCAGCTCCGGTAGCAAAGTGCATCAGTGAACACACATCAAAACCGCACAAAAAGCAAACATCTCGCTGCAAATTAGCCGACAGAACCGGGGATCCCAGCCGCCGCCGCCGCCTTGAACACTCTGCCAGGCGCAGCGAGCGCTGAGGAACCGTATCAATCGCTTCGATTGGCTGCCGTGTTTTACGCGGCCAGGACCTACAGCGGTGTACGGTAACATGCAGCAGAAAGAAAACGCCTTCATCCAGTCCATGTGCCTGCATCCGAATGGCCTTTCTGTTTTTGTTTTTACGATATTTATAGGAAATATACCGAAGGTGAAACACTATCATGAAGATTCTGAGTGATTATGTGGTACTCAGTCCTTATTATTGTATCCACATCCATAGAAAATATATCATAATATTATATTTATACAAAAATATAAATAATAAATATGAAGAGTTAAATATAGATTCAGCTATGTTGATATGAATGTTGAACTGAATATTTTATAGCTGAATGCAACCACTCTTAAATATGTTCGCCAGAACCACTAATTAAGTGTGGGGTTTTGAATGGTATTCAGCAGAGAAAACAATCTCACAGGTCAACAGTTAAGAAAATAATATTCTCTTTTATCCAGGCCTCAGATGGGCATGGATATCTACTGTAATCCACTATCACCTGATTATCTCTCCATTGCAAGCCTCCAATTTCTAGAAATGTATTTATTACATTTGCGGAAAAATGGAAACCGTTTTTTTTTTTCTTTCCTTGGGCAAAAGCCTACGTATAGCTACTCTGCTTACATGATGGGATTAGCTGCCTGGTCTTCAGTGGGAGGCAGAGGGGTCCCGGTGGGACAAAGGATTTACAGGATCCGGAAAATTACAGAACGTCCCCCCGAGGCATGTCATACCCCGTTGCCCTCCTGTGGCATTCTGGGATACCCCCCCCCCCTTTATTCCCATCCATCACGTTTACCCCCATACTACACCTGTGCGTGTGGAGCGACTGCAGCCCGTTCTGAGGGCCCGAATGGGGGAAAGAGGTTGGGGACGGCTGCAGACTTGGCGGTAATTAGTCTGCCCCTTCATCACGTCCACGGAAACCCACAGCTGTGACGGAAAGAGCGCCGTCTCTGCGCTTCCAGAGCGCCGTCTCCGTGCTTTCAGAGTGTCGTCTCTGCCTCCGCAGCTGCTCCGCCGCTATATTCAGGGTAACACAGCTGTCTGATTGGTCCCTCTGTCCAACTGATGATTTGCAAGTGTTGTTTGCGTGCATATCCTGGAAAGGCCTGGAAAACTTTTATTACTGCTATATTATACTGTGACCAGAACTGGGTGGGCACTTTGAGCTGGTTCAATGTGGAGTGTGTGTGTGTGTGTGTGTGTGTGTGTGTGTGTGTATGCATTCGTTCACTCCCTCCCTGTTGCAGGTGCTTCTTGTAGTGACCGTTGCTCCAGGCACCTCCTCCTCCTGCTCGCGGTCGTCCCCGCAGGCTGTGGTCAGCTCTGTGCACAGACGCACATTCATCTGCCCTGCCATGCACCCCATCTGGGGCGAGATGAAACATGCAGAAGCCAATTAAGAGTGATGGCAGACACGTTAACCACGGGAAAGGTGCGCTCACCTTTCCTCTAATGATCTAAACGCTTCCTGACAGCGGCCCAGCGCTCAGCCCGCGTGATGAATCACAGCCACAGTAAGCACTCACCGGCCTCTCCTGTCCTCACCTATCTGCAGCATTCATCTCCCTCTCCCTCTCTCTGTGCCCCACACACTCTCCCTCTCTCTCTCTCTCTCTGCCCCACACACTCTCCCTCTCTCTCTCCCTCTCTCTCTCTCTCTCTGCCCCACACACTCTCCCTCTCTCTCTCTCTCTCTGCCCCACACACTCTCCCTCTCTCTCTCCCTCTCTCTCTCTCTCTCTGCCCCACACACTCTCCCTCTCTCTCTCTGCCCCACACACTCTCCCTCTCTCTCTCTGCCACATACTCTCCCTCTCTCTCTCCCCCTCTCTCTCTGCCCCACACACTCTCCCTATCTCTCTCTCTTCTCCACACTCTCCCTCTCTCTCTCTGCTCCACAAACTCCCTCTCTCTCTCCCTCCCTCTCTGGCCCACACTCTCTTTCTCTTTCTTTCTCTACTCTTTCATCCTCCTTCTCACTGTCTGACTCAGTCTTTCTTTCACTGCCTCTCTCTCACACACACATAAACACAGTCCCTCTCTCCTCTCTCTTTTTCTCTCACTGCCTCTTCTTCTCTCTCCTTCCTCTATCTCTCCCCCCTCTCTCTTTCTCTCTCTGCATTCCCCCGCTCCTGTGCGCCGAAGAGCCCCTGAAGATCCAGCGTACACCTGCTAACAGCAAATCAAAAGCGTGACGAATTGCACAGAGGGAACAAATGTGCATAAAAGCCCACTAGCAGCAGAAACGTCTTTGTTTTGGAGAATTCTAGTGGGTCCCGCGATGCATCATGGTTTCCATGCATATTCCTACCAGTTTTTTTACGCCTGCGTGTCACCCATCACACGGTCATAGCCAGAGCGAAGCACCACTTTCTCACGGGAACCCGTGTGGGATTTGAAGCCACGGCCTTTCGGAGAGAAGCAGCACCCTGGACCCCAGTCCGTCCTGGCGACATAGCCTTCAGTGGGTGGGGGAGTGAGGGGGACATGAGTCGCACGCGCGTTAGCGGCGAGGCTGCGCACATCCACTGTGCTCTGTCTGCTGGATAATGTCCTTCTGCGACGGCCCTCACCGCGGGACTCCTGGAGGTCATGTGGCTGACGCATCGGAGGAGACAGACGGGCTGTCGCAGGGGCCAGTGAGCACTTTGCTGCAGGGGGCTGAACACCCACTGCACACTTCATGTGGGATTCTCCCCTCCCTGCAGGCCCGCCCCAGCACGTGTGGCTTATAATTGATTCATTATTAATGCCACCAGATGTTTCCATTAGGCTGCCGATGGCCCAGTTTCACTTTAATGGTAACTCGCTGCTGGAACACTCACCTCTTCCCGCAATGCACAAACACACACACACGCACACACACACACACACACACACACACGCACACATGCACACACGCACACACGCACACACACACAAACACACACACAAATGCACACACACAAAGACACACACAAACACAAACACAAACACACACACGCACACGTACACACATGCACACACACACACACACACGCACACACGCACACACAAACACACACACAAATGCACACACACAAAGACACACACAAACACAAACACAAACACACACATGCACACGTACACACATGCACACACACACACACACACACACACACAAATGCACACACACAAACACACACACACGCACACGTGCACACACGTACACACACACACACACGCACACACACACACACGCACACACACACACACACACGTACACATCTATGTTACAAAGAGGGGACTGTCATTCTAGACCTGCCAAGAGGGGACTATAGTTTCACACGCACACATACACAGATGCACATGCACAAAAACACATACATGTATACATGCGCAAACATGCCTGTGTTTCTAAAAACATTCTCTAATCCCAAGAAATAGGGGAAAAAGCATGGTGAAAGGAAGCTTTTCAAGGTTGTAATCATTTATCATTTTCCACGGGTCGGCTGTTGCTTTTTTTTTTTTGAGTCATCATGATGACACTCTGCATTGTGGCTAATGGCCAATTGAGACCCATCTAGAGGTTTTCTGGGCGCGCCATGGCCTAAGTGGCCGGTAATCTGCGGGCATCCTACACTTGAAACCCCTCTGAAAGGTGCTCTGACTTGAGGCACTCCTCTCGCTCGGTGCCAAGGTGAAGAGCCCACGCAGTGCCGTGACTTCTCTCCGTTTTCGCCCGACGGTATCCCCAGGTGCCCCGCTCTCGCTGCAGGGCCCTGCTCTGCCTCTCCCTGCGGTGTCACCCAAATATCCCCCCCCCCCCCCCCCACCCCTTCAAGAGGCACTCCAGATGAAAACATCTCCAGACACATGAAGAAGCGCAGATCCGTCGGCCGGGGAAACGCTTCATCCGGGATTCGCGGCTAGACAGTCTGTGAGCGCCAATTACGGCTGCGTTTTAACATATCTGTCAGAGGAGAGTGTGGTGGGGGGGGGTGGGGGTCTTTGGTTCCATTGTTGATGGCCTCAGCAGCAGGTGACAACACGTCTAATATCAGCCAACCATAAATCATGGTGGGAGAGAGTTACGAAGCCCAGTTAGAGAAAGGCCACAATTTGAAGCCTCGCTGCTTGCGCGCGGAAATGTCACGCATCTTCGCAGAAGCGACGAGCCGCAGTGAAGTCTTAATGTCAGAGCAACGGGACCAGGCAAAAGATCAGTTTTGAATGAACTGAAAGGATAATAAGTAGCGGAAACACTGGCTTCTGTTTTTTTTTTGTTATAATGAGAATTAGAGGAGCGCTTAAAATACTCATGCTTTAAATTGTAATTAATCACTCTGTGGCAGTCCCCCGTGGCTGTCCATTAGAGGTGTATTCCAGCGACCTAGTGCCTGTGATTGGGCTCCCATTGTTGGGCCTGGCTTGGTAATTATGGCAGCGTGAATTGATAACTCCATATTTGAATGGTATATGTAGGGAGAAGAAGAATATGGCACCCCCTGCTTATACTGAGCCCTAAACAATGGCTCTACCCGGATCGTTGCGATTCGGAATCATTCCTTTCAGAAAGCTGACTGCAGCTCCTGTCGGCCTCCTTCCGGTTTTATGGGCTGACATTTAGCTGGCTAATAGTCTTATGACACTAGTGCAGTGGGAGTGCGCTCTGCCCATATAAATAGTTTCATTTGGTTTCAAGAGAGGAGGCCTGGATGTGCTCTCTCTCTCTCTCTCTCTGTCTCTCTCTCTGTCTCTCTCTCTCTCTCTCTCTGTCTCTCTCTCTCTCTCTTTTCTCTGAGTGAAAAACTGTGCCACGGCACACTGATGCTACCCCCCATCCCCCCCTTCTGCAGTGAGTGGGGAATGCCCAGGCCCCACAGGGCCCAAGATGGCGGCTCTGTGGGAGCCGTCCCGTCCCGGTGGGAGGCTGGAGCGGGGGGCGGGGTGGGGCAGGCTGTTCGCTGGCAGGCGGAGGCTCCCCCTCACGGTTGGGTGTGCAGCCCGGAGAGAGGCCGGGAGAGGTAGGGAGGCGTCTGCCCCTGCTGTGCGCCCCACAGAAGAAAAAACATGCAGATTTGTTTTCCTTAATGATAGCTAATTGTTTTCACTAGATTAGGTTCCGGTGGAATGACAAACAAACCCCCCCCCGCCTGCTCAAGATGTCTCATCCAATGAGCACTGACTCGCCTCAGATCAGCTCTGACTCCTCCTCTTCCACACACAGTACTGATGAGATTCTGGGAACCCACTTCCCTCTTACAGTATGGAAGCTTAGTATTCTTCACTTTTCTCCTCAAGTGCACCCAACCTCTGAGATTCCCTCTGCAAAACACGACGTTCCACACTGCATTACTGCAGGGTTACACATTGCTGCAGGGTTTGCCGAATGCATTCGCGCTGAATAAAAAGTCCAGCTGTGCCGTGAACCAGAAATCGTGGTCTCACTGCAGTCCTCCCTCACTGCACTGGGGAAAGTGTCCTGTACATTTTCATCCCTGGATTTACAATGGAAAAGTGCTTTATCTGAGGCCTGCAGAGAAGATAAAATCCTTACATGGCTGCTAATCTGTGTGTGAAGATATTTAGGACTGACCCTCAGCTTCGAGGGGAAACCTCCTGGTCCCGATTGAGTGTAAGCACTGCTTTGGGTTTGTGAGTCAGTGGAAAGTTTGTACAGAGAAACGGGCTGATGGTGATAATTATTCCAGCCTCACCACCCCAGGTCTCATTAATGCAAATCTGACTGCAGCAGACGGCAGGGAAATTGGCTGCCTTCATCACACAGCTCAGCTGGGTGGGGGGTTTGAGGGGGCCTGGGTGGGGGCTCTGGGGAGGATGGGTTTGGGGTTGGGTCTGTTGGTGGTGGGGGGGGTTGATCGAGCAGACTGTACATAAGGTTCAGCATGAGGGGAACAGCGGAAATGAAGAGACCTCTCCCCACCGTACAGAATGTGCCGTGTGGCTTTGTCTGAATTTGCCGCTCCTGGCGAACAATGCCCTGGCAACCTGGGCCCGCCGTCTGTTTCTAGGAAGAAGGTGCGCTTGTGGCATTGTTTGCCGGGATGCATTAGACCTCACTCTTGCTTTCATCGTCCCCGTGGTTTTGGAGTACGTTTGCAATACAGAAACTGCACACATTCACGATTAGCATATAGTATATGATGCAGGGTGATGGTGACATTTCATCGGTTGTATTCCGGTGGCTACAGGGACAATACAACAGGGACAGGATGGACATGTTGTCACCTTGCGCATTAAAAACAAAGATTCAGTCAGGTGGTTTTATCCGTAGTCCCGATTGGCTTGTTTTCTGTTACAACGTAGTGTGGTGAACAAAACACAGCCTATCCACACTTAATTTTCCCTGAGAGGCTTCAGGAATCCATGAGTTTTTAGTAAGTAAATCACATTGTTTGTGGTCCTCTCATTTCTTGTAAAGTTCTGTACATAGGTTGGGAGACACAGGTAGTGCTTTCCCAGTTAGGTGTCCTGTTGTCATATGTGAGAGAGCTTGCCTCGTAGAAGCTTGCATCATAGATGTAAAAACATAAAAGATAATTGGTTGTACAGTATATATTTATGGTTTGACCCAGCCTACCAAGGCACCCCTACCTGCAAGCACATCTGAAATATATCTTAGTTATCTACCCAGTGGCACAGAGAGGAGGTGGGGGGTGGTGGGATTGTTCGAGAAAAGCAGCTGAATCTCCAAGAACTGTAAGCAGAGGTAACCTTTTAAATACTGAAAATGCATTTGTAAATACCTGAGTAGGCTGTTGCTTTTTTTGTCACATTACGACAGTTCATTTGTTTGGGGAATATACGTTTTGTCCCATTCATTCATTCATCCATATTAACATCTTGAATATCAGCAGCTCCAAGGCTGATAAATTTTTAATCATACAATTGTTATTGAATACAGAAAAAGAACAATGATTTATTAATGTACGATACCTTGGAGAGAATGATACAGACTCTTTCAGTTCCTGCTTTGTGCATCCCAGCGCAATGATGCATGGACTTGGTCTGTTTAAATTCACAGCCTCCTGAATTAGTCTCTTAGAGTGAGACAAAGGATGGAACCCTGATCAGGAACACAGTGGGAAGGGTCCGGAACTTTCCAAGGATAAATGTCCTGAAGTGAGGGTTGCAGGCAACCCACTGATGATTGTAATGTGCATTCTGCACCCCATTAAGAGCCTGTCTACAGCCAGAGAGGGAGCGAGAGAATAATTATTTTAATAAAGCCAGGAGCCGCAGCTCTAATTCAGTTTCTTCCCTATTTTACTATTTTATTTATTTATTCATGAATATTCGTGAACATTTTCCAGCACACCATTCAATGCACTCACTATTCTTGCTCCCCAATTATAACCCCAAAAGTGTTTGTCTCAGTAGCCAGGGAGTTTGGCCTTAGCACTTGGGGCTGTCATCACCTGCCATGTTATGCCACCAAAAGGATGTGGGTTTGGTTTTCAGATTGCGATGGCGCAATCATTAATCGCCCCAAAAAATGTAACCCTGATTAATAAAATTTAACTCGCACCAAAGTCTAAAAAATGTTCATGAAAACCACAAACCTGCCATCCATGGCTGTCAGAATCCATTCTTCAATACTGTTCCTAAAATGTCCGTTTCAATTAAAGGCAAGCCCTGCATTAGCACACCCCTCATGAATATTCATGAGTTTGTAATATGGTGCAGTGTTAAAGGGTAAGTCAGGTTGTGTATGCGTTTAGCTAATGAGATTCAAAATCTCTCTTCATGATTGTAAGCAATTAGTGAAAAACAAGGGGGAAATAGACAATGAATACATAAACAAAAGAATTAACAAAATCTTGTGGTGTAAGAGGTGATTTTCCTCTTATTTTCAGCCTATTTTCTCCTCATCAGTTTCCTGTCCGCAGTTTGGTTATGCCTTTACCTCGTGTGAACAAAGCAACAAAAAAAAAAAAACATTGAAAGGATTCAATTTACACAACACAGTGAGTTTTCTAAGAATGTGTGTCTTTCCCAAATTGATGCCATGCTGTTTCTTCCAGCGTTGAAGCATTCATTATGTTTTAACACACAAAAACCCCTCCAAGCTACGCCCCCCTCTCACCTCCTCGCCTTCTCAAAGAGCAGAGCTGTGAGCCTCTAATGCTAATCTCAAGATGGAGAGGGCAGCCATTCCTTCGAGTCACACAAGCGCATCCCAGAGTACAGGGAAGCAACACGGATTAGGACCTTCTCTTCACCCTCAGAGGGAAAGTCTTCCTCCATCCTCAGTCTCTATACGGAGGTGTTAGCGCGGTGGTCGCAGAAGAAATACAGGTCTGCCAGCCTTCTGCTGGAACTACACCAAAGAGATTATCGGCTTAATAACGTTTTTCAATTAGCTTGAACCCTCATAACCAGATGCTAATGGGACACAAGCCCAAAATTAATCAGAAAAATAATTTGTAATTGCATATGGATTAAAAACACTCGCAGATCCACACATGAATGATGGAATTCAGGATTTGGCCTAATTCCATCAATGTTCATTCATGCATGTGCATGATTTATAATCCTAAGCATATACAGTACGTATGTTCCTTTTCTGTGACTGAGGTGAGCAGGCTTGCAAAAGCAAGTTACGGCACCATAACTGCTTCTTCAGCTCTCCTTCTTCTCTGGCATACTTCATTCCCACTGGCTTATTTTGAAGTTGTTACATTTGTGCCACGGATCATTACTTTTGTCATTTAGAATATGTGGCCCTCTGTGATTTGTGTGCCACGCTACAGTGCAGATCCATTTGTATGTATAAGGATAAGAGTCTACCTGCTGTTTCCTGTGCCACATGATAAATGAGAAAGAAAGGAATAAGAACACTTTTCTGAGAGTGGTTATGGTAATTCCTGTCTCATAAGTACCCCCTCCCAACACACACACATGCGTGTACACTCACGCACACACACAGGCATACATACATTCTTTAATTCCTTCTAAGGACAATTCTAATTCATGTCCCTTCACCCCCAACTACAATCGTGCTACAAAATATCTGTACTCCATCTATGCCAATCTGCCAGTCTTGTCAGTGTCAGGGACTGTGAGAACTCTGTGTGCTGGACATCCAGACCTTTGCTGTCAGGTTGTGGTAACCAAACAAATCGCCCTCACAACTGCAGGGTGACAAAAAGTACGAAAGAGCTATTCATGGAAAAAGCATGCGCAAGCGACAGCCAGACAGCCAGACCACGTTCCATCGGACTCACGTCTGAGCGGAAATTATTTAAAACTGGCATGCCGTATAGAATACAGTATGCCTTAATGACGTCGAGCTCCTCTTCTCTCCTGGTGCCCTCTCCTTGGGCGGTGATGCTTCTCAACCGCTCCACCTGCGTTTCATTTTGACAAGTGGCATACCTAATCAAGAACAAGCTGTCTCCTCTCACCCCCACCCCCCCAAACATCCCTCCCCACCGCATACCTCTCTCTGGGGTGTTTGTGTCCACACCCCGACTGATCTTGGAGTGCTCTGGTGTCCGGCTGCCTGTCAGCTGTCAGTCACTGACTCTGGGTGGGGTTTGTTTCCTTCACACCTATTATGGGTGATTAATGAAGCATGCTCCTCCCGGTGTTAGTGGGAAATGAGTGGCGGAATAGGCAGATTAGGCCAATTTCCCTCTCTATAATTACGTTACAAATGAGTTTCTAGAGCGTCAGGTCGGCGTTGGCTGTCCTGTCGGGCTTCACAGGAATGGAGGAGGACGGTCACAGCTGGCTGGCTGCTCCTGAGCAGGGGAGAGGGACAGAGGAACAGAGGTTAGACTGGGCAGAGGAGGAGAGGGTGGACTGGACAGAGGAGAGGGTGGACTGGCAGAGGAGGAGAGGGTTGACTGGGCAGAGGTGATGTCTCTCTGTTTGGGACTCACAGACATTTGAAACTCTTGGTTGATATTATGGCCACGACCGTTTTTCATCAGCACTGATTCTGCACTATTTGGAACCTGGTTTCTGTATGACATCAGTTGTCAAGCACTGGCTAGATGGCAGCAAACTGCGTTTGTTTTAGCAGTTATTGAAATGAGTAAATACAATGGATTAATTTTGGAATCCGTGCACGTATGAACAGCTAATGCAGTGACCTTGTCCACATGAACATAATATATACGGAACAAAGAACACAATACAGAACAGTGGGAATTACAGTGGGAATTACAATTGAGTACAGTTTAAGGTTACAGTGGGCAAAGATCATGGGGTTAAATACTGAGCAGAATCAAATGGGCGCATAATAGCAGTGTCTTACTGGTAGTCTCTTTGTCATCTTAAATATCGGATCGGCATTGCCATTTCATCCCTGTACAATATGACTCCACCACAAATGTTTCTGCTGTATATAATTAAAGTTAATTAGGGCCAGGTGTCTAAAATGTGCCATATATGCGGTATTGTACTCTCCTCCTGAGAGTGCCCACTAAGCCAGAGGATAATGCCTTAGCATTTAGCTCACTGTGCACCCCGAGGCTGACATTAGTGACACAGACCAACACCTGGGCTGGTCCGACCAGTCAGGAGGCAACGGAGCCAATGCAAAGAACCATCTGCATGACGGAGGCAGGCCCAGAAAAAGTGTGTTAGTAACCCTCCCCCCCCCACAAATACCTCGTGGGAAATACCTTTAAATGGTTTTACTCCAAGAACCATTAATATTTTACAGAGTGTAATAGGCTTTCCGCCCAGGGAGCAAGCTAGCGCGATGATCATGCCACACGTTCTCATTAAAACTCAATCTGATTAGCTTTCATTTGTAGCTGCTGCAGCCCCACAGAAATGCTTGGGTACTACTTTTGTACTAATTAAAGTATTACATTTTAGTCTTTATTTTGTCATGTGGAGAGGCCCGCCTTTTCCCCTCTAACTTTCTTTTGTTTACTGGTGTTCACTGCAGTCTTTTTCAATCAGACACATTAAAAAAATTATGCTGTGGGGGTAAAAAAATATCCTTCAAAGGCAGCTGAAATGATTACAGTGCGCCTTTATTACCGCTGCCTAATAATAGTGAGAAGTGAAGTGGATGTGTTCAAATTGCTTGAGCACCGTGAAATGATATTGCCAATATACAAAAGCTGCGGAGCTGTTTTCAAGCCCGGCTGTGCGCTGTGCTTCTGCCAGAATCTGATGTCGCTCACTGCCTGGCTTCGGCTTCGACGGCTGATCCGAGATTTTGATTGCACACAAGACCCTATCTTGCATTTCTTTAGTTCTAGTCATGTGGAAACTGTTGGAAGCAGTTATTTTCTTACATTGTCATTTTATAGAGCATTCTTAAACAAAGTAACCTAAAACAGTGTCACTCCTCTACTTCTCTCCATTGTTGATGGTGAGAGCCTTGGATGGGGTTGTAAATATGAATATATAAATATAAATGTAAAATATAGTGGGGTTCTGTCAATAGACTTTCAACAGTTTGAGGAAAATGTTAAATTTTCGGATTCCTGAGAATACTCATAATCCCTGTGTTTGAAGTCCGAGTCCTGCATCTTTAATGGCCATGGTAACACAGTCTTGGATTAACATCTCATATAAAATATTGTTCCATTTTAGACACTGACCTTTACTTAATATTGTATTGTCTTAACAGGATTTTTTTTCTTTTTCCCTTAGTCAGAAAACTCATAATAATGGTGCTTGCATTGTTAAATTATTTCAGCTGTGGTTATAATTATAAGTGCAAGATATCAAGATTGTCATTATGTAATTTAGTTTCTGCTGCACAGCTGTTTTCCATTGTTTATATGTGCTTTGTCTCAACATACTTCATTAGATGTATTGTTCCAGGGGAGCAGTTATCACTCCTATGCTGCAGTATCAAAGGAAGTGTCAAAACTAGCAATTCTTTAACAACTCAAACTCAAATTTGTTACATAGATTAACACTAACAGCAATCCACAATATGACTTTTGCATGACTTAAATATGTTTCCTAATTTGCACCTGCAATAAAGTGTGATTTCACCTTCAGAAAACTCTAGTAATGCTGCTCATGTGCTGAATCCTAGCGTGAGGGCTGTGGAGAGCTGAATAAAGGGTTTTACTTATAAATACCAACAACGTTGCTGGAAACCAACAATTTAATTTAGTTCAAGGGCAAAATGTGCACCTGACGTGGCTGGTGGCGGGTGTGTAATGGAAGATAATTAGCAGTTACTGAAAAGTATATTGACTCTGCATATGCAAATAACCCAAAGCCTTGTTATAATTGACTCAAAGGGGAGCTGACTTTTTGATGAAAACTTCCACAAGTTCCACCAGACCAAACAGTTTAAGTAGTTTAGCGCAGAGGGGGAGGAGGTAACAGAGAAAGGACGTGGTTAACTGTGTCCGCAGGGCTTCTCCTGCGTGCGCCCCCTCACAACGGATCCCGTTTCTGCGCTATCCACGGACGCAGGATGATGTCCCTGCGCTCCGACTCGCAGCAAAGACGGGCTGAGGGGCACGTGGGATATCCGTGGAATCTGATGGCTGAACGCTGTGCTCTAACCGTCTGGGGCCCGGTTCAGCCTTGTTGATTTGCCGCTAAGTGATGGGGCTGTGCTGTTAGCCACCCCATAATTCCCAGCACCAGAAAAAAGTTTGCTCCATCTCAGCAGCGAGGTTTCGCGTCAAAGACGATGGCCCGCGTGGCCTGTTCCCCTTTGCAGGGGTCCCTTCGCCAGGAGCAGTGGATCTGAGACCGTGTCACTTCCTGTTTTAAATCAGATAAAATGCCGTCCGACCATGAGCATCAGCAACATAGCGGCTGACAGAAATGCAATGCCCGATAAACTAAATATCACACGGGTGGCGTGAATCACCTGCTGACACAGCGGCCCTGACACGGTTAACGGGTGACCTTTTCGAAAAGCCGGCTTCCCTCGTCCCATCCCTGATTAGCACAGAGGGACTGTTTTTTTCCCTCCGTCTCCCTCTCCCTCTCTTTCCCCTCCTCCTCTTCCTCAAACAGAGCGTTTCATTACGGGGCCCTCCCTTCGCGCAAGGTTAATCTTCGCAAACATTTGCGACTCCTAATTTATCAGCCGATCAAACAGGGCCGTGATGTTTGTGTCAGGGTCGGTCGGCACCTCCGCGGCAGGGCGCTGTGACAGGGCGGTGGGGAGAGGTTGCTGGGGGGTTTGGGGAGGAGCAGGCTGGCATGTTGATGAGTCCTTATCACGCCCTGCTCCCTCTGCTGGGAGGCTAGCTCTGGAGCTGCTCATGATGATGGGGCGGCACCGTCATGATACTTTGACGGTGTTAGGGAATGTTTTTGGAAACACGAGCATGTTTGTGTGTGTGCGTGCACGTGTGTGTGTGTGTGTGAGAGAGAGAGAGAGTGAAGGATGTCTCTGTATGATCTGTTGGGAAGAGTAATACGAATAATATGTTATAGCATGTTAGGGATGCAGCAAAACCGTGTGTAGGGTATGGTATAATAATGTCTTCATCGTGCTCATTTACCATTCATCTGTTGTACATTATTCTGTTGAACATGCAAAACAGATGAACTGTATATTGTCAGTAGCAGATTGATAATGTGTTTACTGTGCATCTGACATCAAACATACTTCTGGGATTGTAATCATACTCAATCCGGTGTGAAATGGCACTGATGCAAGACGGTGTAGTCCATATGTCTCTGTAGTCCACTTGTACATGCAAATGCCGTCAGCTTGTCAATTCAACTAATGGATGCACTTCAGTCATTCAATCATTCTATCAAATGGATCCATAAGACCTGCGTGTATCCAGTAAAATCCCTACATTCCAGACTATCAGGAACATTCAATAATAATAATAATAATAATAATAATAATAATAATGATAATAATAATGTTGTTATTGCTGATACTAGTTGTGTTCTTCAAACACAGTGAAAAAACTGCCTGTCGGGCCAGGCTGCAGTCCCTTCAGTATTATTTGGCATTATAATAGAATTAAAAGAGTTACACTATGTCCCTTGCTTTCTAATTGACCCTGTTATCCACCTGTCCGGTATAATAGCATTTCACGCGCTCTGACCCTACGTGCATTCATCAAGCAGAACCCTGCTCAGACACATTGATCCATGTTCCTCCCACAGTAATTGGGGATAACCTAACAAGGAGTAATCAATATCAAATGAACAGATTCTTCCACCGGCCTAGCATTCACCAGGCCAAGTCCTCACAAACATGCATAGCTAAAGCCATCACTTGAGATTGTCATGGAAATGCTGAAAACCTGCCGGAGCATGATTAACATTGCCACAGTGTTACGAACCCTTCTGAGAATGTTACTTGGTGGTATCTTGATTCCCCCAGTTCTATTAAACTTGTGATGTCAGTTTAATTAGGTTAATTACAGGTTGTAATTTGGAAGTGGTTCATTATTAGGCTGAATAATTATTAAAGTGTTAGTTACGGTTATTGTATAATTGAAACAATATGCACATGTAAGCTCACCTGATGAGTAAAAGGTGTTGATTAAGTGCTAATGTCCCATACAGCGTTAATGGGAAATGCACTTTTGGGGAAATATGAGATACAGCCCAGATTTAAAACAGATACAAATGCAAAAAAATAAATAAAATGTTGTTTCCATGTGTGTCCGTGACCACACAACCATTTTGACAATGTTTGACCAGTATTCTCTGGTGTATATGTCATCTAACACTGAATTGTACAGTGAGTCTTCATTCAGCATTGACTTGAGAAGAAGACGCATTTGTGTACCAATATGCTGCAAAGATTATCTAACAGACCTGCTTTTTAGAAAAATATCTCCCAGAAACTCGGGAAAACAGCGTGTTAAAATGGTCAACTCCCTGCAGGAAGGAGATTATAAGCTACTTAAGTTTCATGAATGCTCAGACTACCACAGTACAGAACAGAGGGAAAGAACAGAGATACAGATTTACTTTAATTTACTGATGTTGGGGAAACATGACAATTTGTGTTTCCTTTCATATATTTAAAGTATATAAACACTCTTGATGGAGGGCACCAGAAAATTTCTAAAATTGTTACAATTATGGGAAAGAGGACCACTGTAAGTGACAGAAAGAGACATTCATTGCAAATGTTTGGCCCTACTATGTGATAAAATCCTTTTACAGAGCCGATGTGTGAAATTCTTCATTTCAACCATTTTCCTCTCGACTGGCTCTCTTACACGGTCATAAAATATTAATTAAATGCACTATTTTAATCTTTACCAAACCAAACAAGTAACCTAGACTATTGGGAGAACCTGGATACTCATTACAATGGGTGTGCAAACAGTGTTGTCTTATAAAACACAAGATTCATGTAATTAAAATTGGATTAGTCCTCAACATTTCTCAGATTTCATTATTGTCTCTATGTGTCTATCATTTTAATATATTTTCTCATACATACTGGCCTAATCGTCCCTCATGTTTAATCTTGGTACATTACTTTATATAACCTTGTTAAATTACCTTATAGACCGTAATATAATGGTTAGGTGTTGTTTATATATGTTTTGACAACTAGTGAGAGGCATGAAGAGGCACAAGCAGAATATGAAATGCTCATTTAACCTGACTGTATAATCAACCTCAATGTTTTTAAATCTGCTGCCGATAAGCTTTCACCCCAAATAAACTTTACCCTTTTTTGGAAGTATTTTTATGAAGATGGGTGAAGGATTATACAAATATTAAAATTAGGACTTGGTACTTTGCATTTTTGTTATGCCCTATGTTTCACATCTTTGGAAGTCATTATAAAATGTGCTGTCCTCTGTATATTTTTGGATGCGCAATGGCCAAATATGTTTAGGAGACAGCTGGTAGGCCATTAAGTGTTACTTCCAGCCAGGTTGATGTAATCAGATTTCTCATATTCAGGAGCAGTCTCATGAGACCGAATCATTCCGCAAGCCAAACAGCCAGGTCTGGCAAACAGAGATGTGCACTCTCTCTCTCCCTCTCTCTCTCTCTTCCTCTCCCCCCTCTCTCTCTCGCTCTCGCTCTCTCTCTCTCTCACACACACACACACACACACACACACACACACACACACACCACATAAATGTGCGCATACACACCACACAATCTTTGCTTTCCTGACAGCCCATCTGCTTCCTCCCAGGTCTGCGTTGTTGAAGGGCTCTACACCTGTCAGCGTGTCTTTCAGACAAAGAGAGGCTGAGGCGAAGGGAGAGCAGAAAACATCACCAGATGATCAGTTTTAGCGCCGGCTCAGTCTCAAATCCATGGCACAAGATGTGCGGAAAGCTGTTAATTACTGTCGGGTGCAGATATATAAATACATATGCAGCTGTTTATTTGGTCACTTTCCTTGGCAGCCCTTCGCTAGCAGACCGTCTATCCCACTACTGACACATGGCCACTGACAGACGCACAGATGGGCTACAAGTTGCCCCATTGGTCTCATTCTGATGATGCTGAGGAGGTGGTGGCTAACAGAGAAGTGGGTGGGGAGCTTTCCCCCCTTCGATGTGGAACCAGTTTGGTGGATTACTATACCGGTTATGCTGTTTATTTTTCCACAAATATGCACTCTGAACAACAAGCTGCCTGAATCTATTGCATTAGGTTTCCTGACATGCCATTTCCTTTAAAATTGGTCCTGACATGGAACAATATTGTGCCCATGTATCAGTTTGTGCAAAACCTTTCAGACTATGACTTATTCCCTTTAATTGGAGAGGTTATGAAAATTAGTAGTCTTGGTCATCTGCCTCAGAAAGACCAGGCTTTAGCTTTGTGAATTACTGCTAATGCAAGGACAACACTTTTCATCTGGCAGGGAATCTGATGGATTCACTTTGGTATATCTTTATTTCATAAAACCTTCAAAAATGTTTTTTTGGGATAAGTGACACAAATATTACGCCGGTAAAACGTTTGTGGTAGTAACTGCACTCAGCTTGCTTTTAAATTAAGACTGTCATCATTTTCAATAGCTTAGCTGTCCATATTTGTAGCTTGTGTCTCCAGGGTTATGGGCAAAATGCAGATTAAAGACAGAAGGTGAATCAATATTTGCATTTGCCAGGAGCATAACTTTATATTGTGCTTCTCTCTGTCTGTGTGAGGCTCCTGTCAGTGCTGGTTGGGAATGGAAGGACTTAGACGCAGATGGGGGTGTGAATAGCCTGTCATAAACGCTGAAAGCCGAGAGGTGGGGGTTCTGCTTCTGCATAACTGCCTGTAATTGCGCTATGGTTTTTTGCGTATAGGCAAGGGTGGGTGTTCCCAAGTTGGCGTATTGCAGATCTGTGAATTAAGCTAATGTTGTGGAGATTAGGGGCCACTGCTACAAGCTGTCTCTTTGGCCGTCCGCTAATGCGGACGAGCAGGGCGAGCGATGGTCGGGCGATGGCACAGAAACGAAACACCTGCTTAATCTGTTACAGGGACCATTAATGCCCGCGCACTTCCTACCAGCCACTCGTAATGTCTCCTCGGGCCGTGATTAGTGATGTCGACGGCAGAACGGGCTGCCTGTGCGGTCGTTGGGAGATTGCCATCTCCCTCCCACTGTACACCCCTATCTCTGCTGTACTGGGCAGATAGGAGGAGGCGTCGGGATCAGTCCCTTTGGAAATGTCACTATAACGGAGGACAAATGGCCTAGTGATTGTGACGACTCCTGAAAGCGCACGGCACCGGTGCTATGCAGCGTTAGCGGTATGAGCGGTATGCTAAAGGCCTTTCTGGCTCCGCACACACCGTCATTGTCATGGTGCGACTCTTCTCTTGCAGACTGCTGGGTGCCCTGGAACAGGCTGTTACTCCAGCAGGCCGAACGCTGACCAGACTGCTGGTTTTCCTCAGTTCAGGAGATCTTGCGCTTCAGCAGGGCAGGTAATAGGACAGGATGCGGCTCTCTCTCCGGCTTGTCCCGCCTCTCAGTGGGCATGTATTTGGGGAGGAGAGGTCCAGAGAGACCGCCACGTCCATGACAGGCTGTCAGCAGGACTGCACGCGCCGCTCAATCTCCCGCTCGGTCTGCGTCGCTCCCGGGCCGCACGCCTACCCTACATCTCTCACACTGCTTCCCCGTCTGTCTGCTCTCCGTGAACATGTAACACGGGCGAACGGAGAGGAAGAACAACTGTTACAACCTGGAGCCCCAGTGGCAGGTCCGTCTCTGCCTTCGCACTGAAGACGTTTACGAAATTATTTCATCAAAACTTTCCCTAATGGTGCCTGGTGCCATGAATGAACAAACAATGAATTCCTCCTATATTTCAGTTTGCCATGATATTACCAACTTTCTACAAAAAATGATAATAATCACATTGAAAACCTCACCGAAGGAAAGGTCAGTCTGGTAAAATGGCGACCCAGTAAATTAGTATAGTTCTCGGCACTTACCTCTAATTCTGTAGTGTGAAGTAGCTTGGCATTTATTTTTTTAACCAGGATAAGAGGGCAGTCCAACACAGTGCCTTTACCTTAGTCCATCTCTAATTCTGTGAGCCAAGCAGAGAGGCAGTAACACCATGTACAGGAGAATCATCTGGGGGAAGGAATGGCTTATTATCCACACAGACCTATCATTAATGCTTAATTCATCTTCAATGTCTAATACATTAATGGTTTATGAATAGCTTCAAGACTTGTAATAATAAAGGAAACGTGTCTTACATTGTTATTTATGTGTTTCCACCAAAGAGACCCAGACCTGTCGTGTCTTTTTTAAAGGGAAAAGGCCTTGAAATGTAAAATGTGACGAGAAGGTTCTGGGACCTCAAGTATTAATAATGAGATTTTTCTTCTATTCCCACTGAAGAATCCTTTCTGACACATTCACCTGCTAAGATGCCTCAGAAGTTTCATGACAGCACTTCATAGTTTGCCATTTTCTGGCAGAGTGCACTTTGAGGCCCTGAGTTATCTTTGTGCTGCTCTAATTTCTCCTCTGGTCTGTCTGGTCTGTAATGCTGTGCAGCATCTCCGGGGGTATGGGCTAAGCCAGTGTGAAGAAAGAGGTCCACTGTTGCACTTGTGTCAACTTAGAGCTTGAATTGACAACAGCAACGTTTGAAATAGGATGCGGAAATCCTTTTGTGACCTTTACGGTTGCTTCTTTCCCTCTTTTCAAATAGAATATATTAAATTAAATAGAAATGGATAAAATGTATTTAAATAATATAGCTTTTATTATGTATATACGCTGTGTGTATGCATATGTTTATGTGTATATAGTGTATACATTATTAATGAAGTACATTTTTATAGAGGTGTGTGTGTCTTCAACAGGTGAGGATTCTGAAATTCTATTGTGATTTAAGAACTGTCACCATCCTTCTGTTTCCAAAGCCCCACTCAGATCAGTGAAACCAGCTCTGGGTTTTGAATAAATTGACTCATAAGAAAGCACTTAAGCCTCCCCCTGTCTGGCATTAGGAATTGCTGATGAAATTCTAAAGGTCAAGAGACTAAGAGAATGTTGAAATGTGGCTCCTGTTGTTCCTCTGTGTCCCGCTGAAATGAATATATTCTCAAAACATCAAACGGAGTTCTCACAAAGTGGGAGCCTTTTAACGTCTGATATAGTGAAACACTGTCAGCTGTGGAGTTGTTTTACTGTCATACATTCGTGTTCCCCTCCCCCTACCTTTTAGTTTAGAAAGTAAGTCATTATCAATAATTATTATGAGCGTACAATATAGGTTGTTCATTTGCCATTATATTGATTTGTTTTTTTGCATTCTAAGTTTTTTGTCAGCTAACCAATGTGTCCATCAATCTCAGCCTATTCTTACCTCCATCTCCACTAATGGCTTTCAATTCCACTTGTATTTCTGTCTGCCCGTCTGTCTGACTGACAGCCCATGGCTTGTGGGATGTTAGCATTAGCGGTGCATGGCCAATTGGCAGTGAGTCAGAATGAGTTGTTGAAGCTGTGGTTCCTTTCTCCCTAAAACCCTCAGAATCCCTGGCAATTAAGCAAACTGTGTGTGTATGTGTATGCGCGTGTTTGCATGTGCATGCGTGTGTGTGTGTGTGTGTGTCTGTGCATGCATGTGCGTGTGCGTGTGTGTGCTTGTGTGTGTGTGTGTGTGTGTGTGCACGTGTGTGTCTGTGCATGCATGTGCGTGTGCGTGCGTGTGCTTGTGTGTGTGTGTGTGTGTGTGTGTGTGTGCGTGTGCGTGTGTGTGTGTCTGTGCTTTGCTGTCAGTTATTGCTAAATTCTAATCTCAAAAGTCTTATTTGGATTTATTCTGGATTTATTATAGAAATAAGGTATTGATAAATATCTAAATTACTTAGCCACTGTGAAATTGGAAATAACAGTGAAAGAAAAGCATTTTGGTGAGACAATGCTATCTTGGATGCAGCTGTGCATTAATTAATTGCAATGATAGAGTGGTGTGATTTAGCTTTAGTTGAGGTGATAGTGGAAAATAGCAATAACCTACTGCAGGTAAAGGGGGAATGGACCAATTCATATGGCCAGTGCACATCCGCTGTTTTTTCCACACATATTGCAGTGTGTATTTTGAGATTCAGGGGAATGGGTTTTCAGGGGTAAATGTTTTCTCCCTCGAAAATGAAAAAAAGGATCGAGCTTCTCACTGAGAAGACCTTCCATCAGTTTTTTATATGGTTGCCTTCTATTTTTTTCTAATAATAAAACAACCATATTACAGTCACGCATGTCTGCCGTGCATTGCTTAACTTTTCTTCTGTTGTTGAGTTGGAAGGGCTGTTGTGCAGTGGCCGCATACAGTAGACCCAGAATACCACAGAAAGCCTGCCTCTGCATGATATTAAAACAGCCCTGCATGTTTGTAAAACTTTCTAGCGCCGACTGGAGGTGTGCATTTTTTAGGAATACTAATTTAAATGTCACACTCTTTAAGCAGTTTCTAAAACTGCCCAAAGTAGTTTGCATGTCTCCATTTCAGCACAATTACACCCCCCCACCCCACCCACTGTGTGAGTAATGGGCGCATGTGGCACCCTAATATGGGCCTAATTCACTTTCTCCCCGGCAGGTTGCTGCTTACCTCATCCATCTCATTTAGAGAGCAAGACGCCTTCCCACCCTGCACTGTATAGAGACATCATCTTTATTATGCTGCATCGGGAAAGGATGCTGAATTACTGAGCCACTCTGTGAGAAACCTATGTGTGTGTGCCTGTGTGTGTATGCGTGCATGTCCGTGTTTGTGTGTGTTATGTGAGGGTGGGGTGGGGGACGGGGGCTGGTCAGATTTTTATGTTTTATTTGTAGAATTTCACCCAGAGTTCTCTGTACTGCCCTCTGAAATTCAAATTATGAAAAATAACTAAGCGCACATTAAATGCAAATAATTGCTTTTCAGTCATCGGTCAGGCTTTGTGTCTGTTTTTATTTTCCCTGGTCTCTGGTTAATTCCATAAAGGCTGTGTGGAGGGCGGGGGGTCTTCAGATTTGTAATAGATTCAATTGCCCTTAACACTTACTGGAATAGTTTGGTTCCTTGATGTTCTTGAAAAGTATCTCATATTTGCACATTATATAGATCTTGGCACCACCGAATGGCAAATAGTCAGAAATGCCTTGTTTGGCAGCATGCTGTGGTGGGTATTAAATTCCTGAAAAAACTGCATCTCATATTTGTTTAACTTTTTATTTGGAAAGTTAACTGCTTTATTATGTTTAATGGATTTAGGTATGAGAAAAGACGAATAATGCATTAAATGTAATTACCAGAACCACCCACTTACAGGCCTCAACCTTTGGGGAGATACGATGCAAAATGGATGTCAGATTTTTTTATGTATATTTTTTTTAAATGCATTAAGCAAATGTTTTTGTACAATGTGAATGTTGTTAAAACACAAAAAAATAAAAAAGTAATGCTTATGGCTGCAAATGTCACATTTGACCGACCACTAATGAACTAATGTACTCTAATGCAGAATGCACAATAAGAATGTTCCAATGTCACCAATGTTGCAAAGGTAGGGAGATCATACGACCCCTCCATAGTGGCTTTCTATTTCACCAGCTTTTGAGCACCTCAACTGCAAGAACTCAGCAGAAAGATAGACACAAACAAACAGACTCCCATTTAGAATAGTTTGAGGGACTCTCAGTAAACTACAGAAGGCGAGGTTAGTACGGCTGAATTAATTTGGCTGATCCACAGCCACTGTTTTTCACACATTGGATTGGATGGAGTTGGCGCAGACTACAGAACGCTCCACTGCCTCGCTAGAAAGTAAAAACCTGACAAAATCAGATGCAATTTGTCAGATATAAACCAGAATAAACATTACATTGTCATAGCAGTGATTGTGATTGAGCTCTGGTCAAAGTCTGATATTTCATACATTGAAAAAAACAAGTGTTCTGCAGCTGCTCTGTCATTCCAATTGTGCGTCTGTTATCTTCCAAAAAAGGCAATTGTGCTGTGCCAGAGTTCAACCAGCCTCTCCTCCATCTCATCTGTCCATGCAGAACTCAGGGTGCTGGAGACTGTGATGCTACTGGTGTTTTTTGTTTTTTTTTCCAGCTTCCTCTGCATGACTTTCTCACAAGCCCATTGGTTATTGCTGATTACTGGCTGTGGAGCTTGTCTATACGAGCTCAAACTGCAAGAACACTGACAGATTTGGTGCAGAAGAAATTCATTTTAGGGGGAATTTTAGGTCTGGAACTTATCATCTCTCTGACTTGCTTTCACTTTGCGATGTCCTGTGGTTGAATTTGTCTGTGACCAGCTAAATCCTGATAAAAGTAGTGCAGTCTGACCCCCCACCATACTACTGCTACAACTTCAGCAGGGGTCTGCAGCCCTGGTCCTGTAATGCTACAGGGTCTGCAGGTTTTTGGAATTATTCATCACTTACAGTATTTTATCAGTTAAAGCAGGTCCAGGGTTGGGGCGTTCGTATGATGAACCTGCGCTCCGGACCTCCTCAGGCCTGCAGCAGCCTCCAGCTGCTCCCCAGACTGGGTGCCCCCCCCCCCCATCTCTCACAGCAGTGCGGCTGCCATAATTGGACAGGCTCACACCTTCTTAAGAGCATATCAAACTGAGCTAGACGAGCGAACCACGTTCCAGACGCCGGGGGGGAAGAAACACGACGGCCCAGCCGCGGCTCGGAGAACTCCTTTGAAATGCATAGTGCGCGCTCGGCTCAGCCTTTTTTTTTGGGTGGCTGTCTTATTTGAACAGCTTTGTGAATCATTTCCTGTAAAACCCAGCCCTCTGGTAGATTAATGTGAACATCACAGTCTTCCCCCGGAGCTCTGCAGGCAGTAATGGGACATGTGTAAAGACTTTCGCGGCGCCTGTTTGTATTTCCATACAATAAGCCGCTTAATCCATACGTGTTTATCGCTGCTGTAGCCTGCGCTAGGCTGTGGCGTGTTAGCCCAGATCCACCGTTGCCGGGTTGCCTTTTGTTGGTGATTCATGAGGGACCCCCTGACTCAGACGGTGTCTGCTTTAAAGCCCGGGTTGTACTTTCCACATAGGGCACACGGGATATCGATGACGTCAAACTGCAACAAACGTTTGGAGCATTTATATGTAGTTGTGTCTCCACAGCAAACCGTTATTATCCCAAACTGTAGTTGTGCCGCTGTCATTTTTGTGTAGGTGCGTTCGCATAGTTAGAAAATGTTGGGCATGTGTGGAACAGTGAGGGACAGCCGTGCGGACCCTTGCTGATGCATAAGCAAAAGGCAGAACTATGCGCTTGCTATGCTACCTGGAAAAGTCATGTACATCAGTGGGGCTATTGGACCAGCACAACAACCATCAGCTCCAAATGCATTGTACTGAAATGTGTCATCGCTGTGATTTAAAACCAAGGTTTGTTTCTCTTTTAAAAATGTCTAAAGAATGTAGAGGTAACCGTCATGGCTGCCCTGAATCAAAAACTAAGAGAAACATCATCTGTCTCAAAGCCTGTGAGATTTTGTTGGGGATAAACGGGACAGATGTGTATAATTTAGGAGCCACAGCAAAGGGGGAACTGGGATCGAAGTGAAAAATAACTGTTTTGCTGCAACCTTGTTTTCGTGCCTTTCAGCGTGATTAATGTCAGCTATAGACCCCTCTGCCCTTTCTGATAGATTTATGGACTTCACGGTACAATAACTTAGTGTTTCCTTGTACATTCATTTTCCAAACATTGATATTTGTCATTTGAGAGGCCCTGTTGCCTGGCCTTTTACGCTGGAGAGCAAATCAGATCGCTGATTTGATTGGTTATCAGTCCATCAGGTCTGCTTACACAGGCTGCTCTGATGTTTTTCTCCCCTCAGTGTGGTCGTTGTAACTGAAACGTGGCTAGACTGAAACTGAGACTGTGTTTGGTGGAATGGACTGGGAAATAAGGCAATAAGAAATGTAGATGAGGGCACCTGAGTGTCCCCTCATTGGTGTCTGAAATTGTGGCAAGCCACAAATCAGGCTTCTCTGTTAATGTCTCTATTCTTGATGTGATTTCTTATGCAAATGGTGAGCTAAAGTTTGCTTCAGTTTCTTTACATATTGTTTGGGATTGTCAAATGGGCCCAGTATGAGATGTAAATGAAATTAGATTTTTGCACATTTGGAGTGTTGAAGGAAAAGTTTCCATTTTCAGAAGACAGCTCTGGCAGCAATTTTCATCAGCTGCCTGGGAAAGTGTTGAATCTTTTCAATCAATGTCACCAATAAAGACACAAAAACATTTATCTAAGGGTAGAGGGATCTGAAACTCAGATCCTGGAGGCCCACTGTTTCTGCTGGCTGTAGTAATTGGCTAAAAGTCATTGATTGGCTAAAGAGTCATGTTTCCAAAATCGGCTGCTGAGTGACAGGAGTGAGTGACAAATCACCAAAAACAGCAGAGACGCAGCCCCGCAGGATTGGAGTTTGAGACCTCTGCTCTACAATCTTGGATGGAGAATCATAGGACACCAAGATCACTAGGATTCCCCCCACAATTGCTCAAAAATGATATTATATACAGACAAACCAATTTTCAATTATAATTTTTTTTTAGAAGTCTTTATACCAGTGGCCATTGTCTGGAAAAAAAGCAATAAAATAAAAAATTGGATTAGGGTTTTAATGTCTGTTTTAAAGTACAGTGACAGCCAAGCCATGACACAAACACCTAGATTTTCCAATATCACTAGATTAAATTTTCGCTTCTAAGTTAATAAAATGAAAGAAAATGAGATTTAAGTTGACTATTCCTTAATCAATATGCACCGTCTGTTTCATTAGCAAGCTTTCCAAAAACAAAACACAGTAATTTATGCGTATTACTGAATCACATCCAAATCATGCTCACATATTTGGTTTATTTAAGGATATAATCAAACATCCTAAGCAACAAACAGTATGCTGTAACATTTGACTTGGCACAGGATTTATTGTTTTGAAAATCTGTCAGAAAGCTCATTTTAGAGCTCTGAATGATATATGCAGGCCCATCGCAGAAATGTCATTTTTGACAGGTGTGTGGTGAAAATAAATCCATATTGGGGTGAACAGCTTCCTGCACCAGCTTGCACTATTACTTTGCGGTCCTAAAAGACCGGTGTGTGAAATGGCGACGTGTCTTTCAGGGCAGTTAAAGGCGGATGTCGCGGCTGGGTCCAAAGCCCTGCTTTTCCTGCTCTCAGTGCTTGTGTATTACCCAAACCCCCTGCCTCATTTCAGTTCAGTTTTGTTTGGAGGGGGGGAAAAGAGCGCTTTTGCCTGTAAACCACGCCTGTTGGCACGATGCCCTCAACCACACCGACCTACATTTTGTGTGTGCGTCTGACCTCTCACCCCCCTCGAGCTCTGCCATCCCATTGGCCAGGCGGTGGAAGAGCCGGGCGCAGCTGCGTTCGCCCGTCAGCTTCTCTTATCGTCACGCAGTTATGGGGGGCCGGGCCGTTTGGGGGCGCTCCTTCTGGCGAGGCAAGGCCCCCGGCTCGCTCGCTGGCTTTCTTATTTCCACGTTTTGTTTTGTTTAAGTCCGAGCGAAGAGAAAAGGCTCAGATTGGCTCCTGTTGGTGTGAAGCACTGCATCGCTGGCAGGGGTCCAATCAGCCGTGCAGAATTTTGTCTCTGGAACGAAAGCCAGAAAAAAAGACTGCATTAAATAGCAGTCTCATGTCAGTAATTTTATAAAATGGGTTTCTTAAGTTTAAGTGGCAATTAGAGAAAATACGGGTCAGAATCGCTCATCAACGGACATCGAAATAAACTGGTTCTGTATTCAGCGTGAGTCATATTCGCATTGTGCATTGAGTGGGAAAAAACACAAGTGAAGGCATATGAAGGTAATGACAGTCAGGGTAAATTATCTCCTACTGCTAAGGTCAGGAAGGGGAGAAAAGTTTAAAAGCACTTACGACTCTGATTTGATTTATTTTATGCGAAAATGTAAAATGTGGCATTACAGAATTAGCACCCATTCATACTGTTCGGCTCAAACGGAACAATGAGTAAAAGTACCTGACTCAGACAGCCAAACTTAAATTGTGAAATCTTTTGTTTTCCATTAGATTGAATTACACTCTGTGGGCTAGTGCAACCTGGTCAGACCTAATTAAACAATCTGGAGGAAATGAGCCATTACGTCTGAATGGATTTGAGAACATACACCGCCCAGGGATATTATGGAATAGTAGAGTTATATAACAGTGAATAACATAATGTCTGAATGTGTTTCGAGAGACACCAGTATAAATGTTCAGCAAAGTTTATAATGTATTCAGTGAAGCAAGGTGTCAAGGTGAAGAACATAAGCTTCGTTCTTGCATTACTTTTGGATCAATAGAGGCTACTGCAGACACACTTATTCCTGGAAACTGCTAATGAATCTGACCCTTCAGCCAGGCATTTCCCCATAAGTAAAACATAATTATATGATTACATTGGTGTCTCTCTTCTGTGAAAAACAGAACCTTTAAAGGGAAAGAGCATTCAGTGTTATTTCAGCCTAGCTATCATGCGTTTAAGCAACAGAATACAACAAATACCGCTTTGGGTGTATTTCTGTTTGAGACAAAAATATAACCCAATCTAGAATACAAATATGTGATGTTTGCGGACCATTGTCAAAATACTGCGAAGCACTTCGTGTTCAATTTCAAAGTTTTGTCCATTTGCATTTAATAAATTGTGAATATTTGCCACGAGCATTTTGAACTGTGTGAGGCAAACTTATCTTCTTCAATGACATACCTGCAAATTCTCTCAAATTCAACCTAGCATACATGTTAAAAAAAAAATTCATAAAATTGTGCCGTAATGATACGGTAGGATAATATTAACAATGTATGCTATATGCTTGTAATGGTAAGGAATTACAGTATGTAGCTTATCGGTCTACATTTTACAGTTAAACAGGCATCCAGATATTAATACTCCGATCCTCCCTGCTCATCAGATATTGCTTCACTACGCTCTGATGTTAAAAATCTGTATTTCTGTTTCCTAAACTGAGCTTACAACATGGCGATGGTGGAAAACTGTGGGAGGAAATCTAATTACATAACATTATCTCACATTGTGGCAACCAAATAAGTAACTTCAACATACTTAACTTCACTTAACTTAGTCTTCTTACACCCAGGTACTGCAGGTAGATAGTATTGTCATGGCATTCCTGCAATTGAAAATGTATTGCAACAATGTTCCTACCATTAGTAAGCGTGACAATTCTCAAGGGATTGAGATAAAATTAGCTATGGATATGATGGGTGAAAATATTATTATTTATGCTTGTAATATTCATACTATGCATACTGACATGGTAGAAAATGCCTTTTTAATGGGCCCAAAAGTAGAAGTTATCAATGCTACGCTATTATGTTTTCAATTTTTAGAAAATAAGTTTTGTATTATTTCTGTGAAGTTGCTCCTTTAAAAGAAACGACGACCTCATCCACATCCGCCACGATTCCCGACCCCTCGGTCAAAGAACACCTGCGTGTCACCCCTGCCCACGAGGCACCTCCCGATGCCCCTCGCGGAACCCTCGCGCGCGGTTACTTAAGCAACGCGCAGTCCGTCAGAGTGAGTGAGCCACGCCGGGGCCCGCGCAGACACCGTGAAATGGGCCCGGCTGGGGTTCAAAGCGCAGGCCCCGCCGCGCCGCGCCGGCCAATCTGCTGAGGGCCATTAGCGTGATCACGGTCCAGCAGGCCCACTGTCACCCCATTCATCCTCCGTCGCCCGGCTATGATGTGTCTGCACCGCTGGGAGAGGGCCCTCTTGGGTCTCAAGTTCTAAACTTTCCCAATTTTACATTCGTTTGGCATGAATTATGAGGAAACTGGTGCCATGAACCGAATAGATTGGCTGTTACTTTTGCTTGGTCAGGTTTTTACCTTAGTATCGGTTGTCATTTTTTTGTATGCAGTTAGAATCTAATTAGTATTCGTAAAGGTACAGTTGATGAGCTGTGAATGGAGAATTGGTGGGTTTTTCATACCCTGGTGGGTTTTTGGTGAATTTTGGTAGCCGTTCGCAGCGTGCAACTGGGCAGGCTCAGCCCTAGCAGCACTTGGAAAATTTCTCTCTCGTTATTATCCACTAATTTCAATCAAGACGCGTGCAGCTGTATGATGAAAATATGCTCTGCAGCTGTGCGCTGAGAAACTGGAGGAACTCGTCTGCTCATTTTTAAAATAAAGTTTAAAGACATGTTTTGAAAAAGTGCTCTTTGAAGGGTTTTTACTTTCCAGAATGCGTGACCGGACTTCTTATAAAAAAGCCTCTATTGAGAAGCGTTTTTTTACATTGTTGGGGCCTTCCTTCGTGGCACTGCGGCTGTAAGTTGGCCCAGCGAGGTATGGAGCAGGACTCGTGTGGCGATGGAAAGGCCACTGGGCCTGTCAGGCCTGTGATTTATTACCAAGCAAAGAGCAATCTGGCCCCGGCCTCAGTGATGGCCCCAGTCCGGACAGTCACACGCTGTAGCTACATTACACTAATCAGCACGAACAATACTGCGGCGATCCACTCCACTGCCATCGACTGACATCTGAATGTATTTCTGTGACACGGGAGGCCACACCGGCGCCTGGCAGGGTCAAGTATAGAAGGAAAGGGTTAATGTAAGAATGGATTATCTCCCCCCACAGCGATGCGTTATTGTTTCAGGCTGCCGTCTCGCCAGCGAAAAAAACGCTCACATTATGCGGGTTTATCGACCGGAGCTGAAATGGAAGCTCAGCGAAACGAAGCCTTGCTGTTTGGCCGTTCTGACAGGTTTATTTGCATCGGGCTGGCAGTGGGCGGGATACAACCGCCCCCAAAAGTGGTCCAACTTCACAACTCCTACTCCTGAGAGATACCCGGTGTTTTTTGTGTCTTCATGTGGCTCTGGGGAAAAAAAGAAGTTGCGCGCGGGGAGAATTAATGGGTCCTACAGTCTGCCTTGATCACCGCTGTTCTGGGAAAGGGCAGGAATCAGGCTAGCCGGGCCTCCTCTGTGAAAGGAGCGCTAATGTGACTCTCTGCTCAAAAATAGATTTGTCCATCGCTGCCTCAGCTGGCACGTGCCGAGCTGAAGCATGGCATCATTGACTCAGATAGGCCTCGTTAAGAACCCCCTCTCTCTATTGACCTCCTCCAGAGCAGGGGCTGGTGGAAAACAACAACCAGACCTTTCTTCTTCTATTATTCTGCATGTTTGTGAGGTTTCTCCTCTGTTGGTGTTCTGTCAAAAAAAGAATACAAGATAAAAATTCTCTAATGCATACTGTTTGCATGCTTGATTATAAGTCAAGATTCTCTTGTTTAATTAGCGTTACCACTAACAGACACGTCAGTGTTGCTTGAGCGTAGTGGTTTGTTTGGATCCTGGGTTCTTACAGCCTAGACAGTAGCTTCCCTGCAGTTATTTTCCATGACAGCATTGCTGTGAATTTACCTCAGAGTTATTCAATCACCTGTAAAACTCATATTGCCTGTTTTGTATACCAAAGGTAGCATTAGCAATATATTTCAGATGACATAGGAATGGTTGTATTTTTTTAATGCGGCCAAATAAAAGAACAAGTTTTATGTGGGCTTTTTCCATTCACCTTAATGTGCTTTTAAACTGGCTATTTGGCATTTTATAATAGTGTTGGAAAAGCCTTCTAAAACACTCATAAAGTACCCTAAACCTTGTGACCAAGTTGAATAGCTTTTGTGTTTATGTGCACAATGCTTGTTTTTACAAGATGTACAACATTGGGAATGTACATTCAACAGTCGCAAGGTAATGGAAAAGCAGCTACCATTATAATACATTTCTCCTGCTGCTGGCATAGGTCTCTGTTAATATCTATAACAAAAGAGATGGGGAAAAGTCAGTGTATGGCTTTTACAGGCCTACTGTATATGCAGTAGGATGTCGCAGATGAGGCCATTTGTAAAAGGGGGAATTGAAATGGCCAGGTGCAGTACACAATCCCCTGCTGAATCGCTTAAGGAGTTGGCTCAACAATCCCAGTCGTATGTAATCAACCCGGACCGTTGTTTTCTCAAGCTGAACTGGATAGTTTTCGTCAGATTTCACCACACTCAATGCCCCGAGGACAGTCTTTTATTAGGGAATTGAAAAGGCGCTGCGTTACTAGCCGGATTCCATTAAGCCGGGTGAGTTGTGGAAGTGGTGCCAGGGCAGGAGGCGAGCTGCTGAAATGGACTCCTCATTATTACAAATGATTCACTGGTTTGGAAACCTCATTTGGAAAGGTAGCGAGGAGGTGGTAACTGGGGGAAGGAGGGGGAGGATTGAGAAACCTGAACTGAAACTGATTGGTCACGTTCACAAATAATGCAGTCAGCATTGGTAAGGAGCTGGTTAAAGAGGGCTGATTACATCCTGGTCTTAATTAACACTGAAAAGATCAGGGACACGCATTGGAGAGGGGACGGAGAGCGGGTGGATGTGGAGGGGTCCTGGGGCTTTTTAGAGGCTTTTCTTGTCTCCTGAGCATGGTATTGAAAGCATCGATTCGCCAGTCATTAGGGTCGAACCTGCTTTTTGCAAAGTGCCAGCTTGAGTTCACACGCTAGCGTTGAGGACCCTGGAAAAAGCCAAAAAAATCAATCTGTCAATTGGCCCACGGTCCATGAGAAGTGATTTAAAGCATATGTCCCCCTAATTATGCTAACGAAAAATTGTTAATTGACTCTGAGCTAGCCCTTCTTTTTGCATGGGCTTGTTAATGTCACTGTCACCTCAATGGTTCAGGGCCAGAAGATCAAGTGTGAAGAACACAGAGAGTCCTTCTAGCCTAACCCCCCCCCCCCCCCCCCCTCCCACCAGAACATTAACGATTTCACAGGGAGTTTAATAGCTCTCTAAATTATTAACCTTGATGAAGGAAGGACACATGCTCATTTGACCTCGTGACAGATCTGGTGCGCTGGTGTGCTATAAGAGAATGTGAGCCTTCAAGACCCTTTAAATAACCATCTTTATTTTTTTTTCCATTTTCATTTTGGCATTTAACATGTTTTCATTGTCCATTGTCCTCAAAGGTTGAAATCTTTTAATGTTTCTGTCTGCGTGTCCTCTGTTGTTGTGTGGTGCTGTCATTATCAAATCGGAAAATGGCAGCAAAGCTGGCGGTTGTGGAGATTTTGTTTGAATAAGAATGTAAGTACAGCCCTTCTAATGCATGCATTTGCTATTGGTTTTGCAATAAAACAATCATTGCTTGCATAGCTGTGTACCAATCAACAAGTTTGATTTATTCATTAACCTTGTTCTAAATGTTTATATTTCACAACAGCATAAACATTTCTCAGCATAATGTAACACGCGGAACGTTAAATAATTCAATAGGTTGCGTATTAATAATGGATATATTCCGACGTCTTGGTAAATAACAATGTAAATGTCATGCTCCTAGTGTTTTTGAAAGGTTTGTTTGATGGGGACGTCAGAGTGCTCGTGGGCGGATGGTAGGCAGAGAAGAGGTGGCCTTTGGGCGGAGAGGAGCCGTGTTTCGAGGCATCTCTGGAGTCCCAGCGGACAGGCAGGCGGAGGGGGAGGATAGCATCTCTTATTGACTGCAATCCGAGCTGAACTTTTCTCACCGTCCCCAGGTGACCCCGTAAGCTGCTCCGTAACCTTTAGCCAAACGCCGTGATGGAGAGGGGTGTTCTCGTTGACACTGTCATCCAGGGGGCCAGGTTTGGAAGTGAGCGGGCGGTGCCTAGCGCCAGGGGGAATTGGGAGAGGTGCAGGGTTGGGAGTGGGAAGCCGGTTGCGCTTGTCACTTTACAAATGGGAGCGCAGCCGTGATGTATGTCCTGTCGCGTCCTCCGACTGGGGCCCTGAAACGCTGCTGGTGGACTGAAACCCAGAATCACAGACTCTAAACAAACTTGCCCTCCCCTACAGACTGGAGCTGTGGCCTCTCCTCTGCTGTTTCCTGCGTTCACCTGTCAGTCTGGGGGTGGTCGCGCGGTTCCCCAATCCATCACGTCAGTCGCACTGCAGTTCTGCCCAGAATCTGCGCACTGCTCACCGTCCAACCACTGCTGAATCAGATGCACAGTGCAGACAGCCCATTTTGGCATGCCTTCATTTGTGATTGGGTATATCTGCTGGACGCCTGCAAAGAACATAAGTGTGTCTAACAGCCTGCATCACACTATCCAACTCCGGAACCGTGCCAAAGGCAGCATGAACTAATCTGCACATAAATTATACCCATGTATTAAACATTTGCAGGCGCTGGTGAAATTGTCATGCCGATAAATGCCACAGCGTTCCTATCAGGAGATTTGTTTTTGTGAAGATACTGTCTTCATTTATTTTCACATATTGCTGAAATGATGTGAGCAGATGAGCAGATTGTTCAAAATATTAGGAAGCAATTACATGTAGAAAATCAGATGGTCATACCCCATCGAAAGCGTGGCTTCCGAATGTCGCTAATCAGCAGAGCCAGACAAAGCCTCTGGGCTGCAGCGCTGCTGCTCACAATCCCAGAGCTTTCCTGTTACAGCACTGCTGCTGCTCACAATCCCAGAGCTTTCCTGTTACAGCAGTGCTGCTGCTCACAATCCCAGAGCTTTCCTGTTATAGCAGCGCTGCTGCTCACAATCCCAGAGCTTTCCTGTTATAGCAGCGCTGCTGCTCACAATCCCAGAGCTTTCCTGTTATAGCAGCGCTGCTGCTCACATTCCCAGAGCTTTCCTGTTACAGCAGTGCTGCTGCTCACAATCCCAGAGCTTTCCTATTATAGCAGCGCTGCTGCTCACAATCCCAGAGCTTTCCTGTTACAGCAGCGCTGCTGCTCACAATCCCAGAGCTTTCCTGTTATAGCAGCGCTGCTGCTCACAATCCCAGAGCTTTCCTGTTATAGCAGCACTGCTGCTCACAATCCCAGAGCTTTCCTGTTACAGCAGTGCTGCTGCTCACAATCCCAGAGCTTTCCTGTTATAGCAGCGCTGCTGCTCACAATCCCAGAGCTTTCCTGTTACAGCAGCGCTGCTGCTCACAATCCCAGAGCTTTCCTGTTATAGCAGCGCTGCTGCTCACAATCCCAGAGCTTTCCTGTTATAGCAGCACTGCTGCTCACAATCCCAGAGCTTTCCTGTTATAGCAGCACTGCTGCTCACAATCCCAGAGCTTTCCTGTTATAGCAGCGCTGCTGCTCACAATCCCAGAGCTTTCCTGTTATAGCAGCGCTGCTGCTCACAATCCCAGAGCTTTCCTGTTACAGCAGCGCTGCTGCTCACAATCCCAGAGCTTTCCTGTTATAGCAGCGCTGCTGCTCACAATCCCAGAGCTTTCCTGTTACAGCAGTGCTGCTGCTCACAATCCCAGAGCTTTCCTGTTATAGCAGCACTGCTGCTCACAATCCCAGAGCTTTCCTGTTATAGCAGCGCTGCTGCTCACAATCCCAGAGCTTTCCTGTTACAGCACTGCTGCTGCTCACAATCCCAGAGCTTTCCTGTTACAGCACTGCTGCTGCTCACAATCCCAGAGCTTTCCTGTTACAGCAGTGCTGCTGCTCACAATCCCAGAGCTTTCCTGTTACAGCAGTGCACTCTGTCAGAGGGAGAATCATACTGACACCATCATGGTGCACACTATGGGGATGGTGAATCATACTGACCTCATCATGGTGCACACTGTGGGCATGGTGAATCCTACTGACCTCATCATGGTGCACACTGTGGGCATGCTGAATCATACTGACCTCATCATGGTGCACACTGTGGGCATGGTGACGGTGCACACCCAAACTAGCGGAGCTGCTATTGCACAATGGGGGTGGATTTGAATCCAGATGGCGGGGGTATCTCCCTGCTTCAGGGAACCAGCGCTTTAGCTGGACACTGCATCTTCGCCACTGAGCTGAAGTGCTGTTTTATTCCTGTAATTACTTGTGAGAAATGTCTCCGCTCAGCTTGATTTTACTGCCGTGGGATGAGAAAGGACCCGTCTGAGTAATGGCCCCTTCTCGCATTTTTTTTTTGTTGACTTTTAAATTGGACAATCAATCCTGCCCCCAAATGACCACTGTTTTTATCTGGGATTTGGAAGAGGCTAAGAGCAATGGCAGAGGCCTTGGCCTGGCCCCTCCTGCATTTCCTGTGCCCATGCTCCTGTCCCAGCCAGGGCCAGAATTCAACTCCCGTGCCATCTCATCATCAGCGACAAAATGTGAAGCGCTCGATTTCCTTTCAGACCGCAGGTGGTTGTGCCGAAAGCCTCCTGATTCAAAATCACTGTTGTCCTTATCCACTGCTCATGCCCTTTCAGAGCCAAGGCAGGGTAAAGCCAGACACTCTCTGCCTCAGCAATTCCAGTACAAAACTGCAAGCTGAAACTAAACCAACAAAGCCCAAACCCTCATTTTATTTGTTCTATAACAAATTTCAGGTAGAGGTTGTGCTGTTGTGCATGAGGGATTAGGGCATCACTCCTTTGAAAAGTATGAAAAAAGAAAAGTGTTGATGCTGCAATGTGTGACATCATTCATCCTTCTGTTATGAGTCCATTGATGCTCATTTCATCCTGTTCCTTTCAATAAGGACTCTAATAAGCTTTGAAATACTGTACCGCATTTCATGGCTTTTTTCCTGCATATGCTTCAAATGTGAAAGCGTGTGTGTGGGCATGTGTGCTTGGTTCAGAAGGTACCATCTCCAGTGGAGGTGGATGGGGAAGGCTTTGTGCATGTGGGTGTCCAGATGTTGCGTGGTTAGCAAGCGTGGTGAATATGCAGGCACGTGGGTGCTGCCGTGAAGGTGATGGCCACTGGGTTTGTGTGTGCGCTGCTGTTCTGCTAGTGTGTGTTTGTGTGTGTTTGTGTGTATACAGTACCCCAGCTCGGATACTCTCCCCTTTCCTACATACTTACAATAGTACAATATTCAGGCTTATGCCTGGCACAAAATAAACACGAGAGTAGCAATATGTGGTCAACAGTGCATCTAAACAACAGCTAGCGTGCCTTTCCCCTGGGATGTAAAGAGGTATATTGTGCTGACCTATCGTTCGTGTCCTGTTTCACCAACAGTTGTTGTGCTACACTTTTTATGTTTACGTTCCCAACCCTTGTTGCACCAGCCATGTTTTTTTATAACCAGCAAACTGGAAGTGCGTGCAGGAGTGTGCTGAAGATGAGAAACATGACACCGTGTGTCTATGCGTATGTATGTGGGTGTGCGCTTGTGCATGCCAGCATGTGTGTGAGAGTGTTTATATGCACGTGCGTGTGTGTACATACAGTATGTGTGTGTGAGCACGTGTGAGTGTGTGTGTGTGTATGTGTGTGTGTACGTGTGAGTGTGTGTGTGTATGTGTGTGTGCACGTGTGAGTGTGTGTGGTCGTGAAAGCATGTCGAGTGGAAGAAACAGACCCAGCGCGTCCCCAGTCCCGTTTTGCTCCAGTGGGCAGAGCGCAGCTGCATCGTTTCCTTTCACAGCCGTCATAAACACAGAGACAATAACCTCCCAACACACACTCTACAGCACACACACACACTCTACAGCACACACACACACTCTACAGCACACACAACAGCACACACATACACACACTCTACAGCAGACACACACGCACATACACACACTCTACAGCACACACTCTACAGCACACACACACACATACACACACTCTACAGCACACACACACACACACATACAAACACTCTACAGCACACACTCAACAGCACACACACACGCACATACACACACATACGCACATACACACACACGCACATACACACAGACACACTCTCACACACACACACACGCACATACACACAGACACACACACACACACATACACACACCCACACACACACGTGCATACACACTGACACTCACACACACGCACATAGACACACATGCACATACACACACACGCACATACACACACACACACACGCACACACACGTGCACACACTCACACACAGACACACATACACACACATACCCACACACACACACAGCCACACACACACTCTCACACACACACACACATTCACACACATGCGCACACACACGCACTCACACACACACACACGGACACACATACACACATGCGCACACACTTGCACACACACATGCACACACACACATACACACGCACACACACTCAGCACACAGAGTGATAGCTTCACTCAGCTGATGAAATAAAAATGGCTCTCCTGCCATTTGGTCTTTTTTATTGCTTTTTGATAAAGGGAAGTAGACCGGGCAGGAGGGAGGGAGAGAATGTGATGGAGGGAGAGAGAGAATGTGATGGAGCCCAGCTGCTGCAGATTGGAGGAGAGGGTTTCGCACTCAGACTACGAAAAAGAAGAGACATGTTCGCAAATCAAATCAACACTTTACATACTTGTTCATGGCTCCTGTAATTAGCGTGACAATTATATGCTGCTTCATACAAAAAAAAGGCAATTAGCCAAGAAGAGGC
Source organism: Conger conger (assembly GCF_963514075.1). Taxonomy (NCBI): domain Eukaryota; kingdom Metazoa; phylum Chordata; class Actinopteri; order Anguilliformes; family Congridae; genus Conger; species Conger conger. Next base: position 25,729,394 of record NC_083769.1, read on the forward strand.
AACTACCACCCTCGCCTCCCACCCAGCTGACATATGGCCTTCTCGCGATGTTGTCTCCACGTCACCGAGACGTTCCAAAAATGCGCAATAGCTGGCTATTTATAATTTGGGGGCCAGTTTTACTGCTAAAGTCTGAGAACACGAAGGAGACGGCGCGTCACCATGTCAGAAACGCTGCCGCCCCGCACAGCTGTGTGGTTCGGTTTCAGCCAGGAAGTGTGCCGCGCAGCGATGTGTGTTTAGCCCACTGGGCCAGAAGACCTCGGCATCTGGCAGGCAAAGAGCAGCAGCTCCACTCCACGCTCTCTTGGGATGGAGAGGGCTGTGTGCGTGTGCGTCCGGGCGAGCATCGAGCTTCAGCGTAGCGTGCTTACCGTGCTATATTACACCAATTAGAGCCCAGCAGATCTAGTTCACTCTATCTGCGGGAAAACAAACTGGGCTCCTAGGAGCTATTGTTACAGGGGGAACATGGGGAATACTGGGCCTGTGAGCTGACTTTGCAGCCCTGGACACTCCTTCACTGCCCACGCGCACGCAAGCGCCATCCCCCTTCTGTCCCCCTAGACTGCAGCCAAGCATACGCCAGAGAGCTCCAGCCCATATAACTCCAGCTGCTGACAACTCACAAAGACATCATTGTAATTTAAGATGTAATTCTCTCTTCCTAGGAGCCGTATAAAATCCATATTATGACCATAAACAATTCAGACTTTTCTCAAAGCTCCCACCCTCCCCCTTTTACCTATGCAAAAAAGATATCGTTGAGATGTGCACTGGCAAGCACTTCTGTTTCCTGAAAAGCCCGGCAAGCAATAAAGAGGAAATGAGATCATATCCAGGATTTTTTCCCCTAATGTTGTTTCACTGGATTGTTCTCTTCCTCTCTGTTTTTGAACAGGAAGAGATGTGAATCTTATTTGGTCCCTAGCCGGGCTGCACACGACACACACATTTCTTGTGTGAGGCTTGATGGAAACCATAAGTTTGGATTTACTGTGGATGTGTGGACCTTGTTTACCCTTTTCAGTGATGGGGCATATGCACATAGCTCTGAGCAGCCATGTTTGAGAGAAAGAGCTGACACCTGTCTGTGTGAGCCATCCCTCTTAAAGTGCCTGTCTTAGAAAAGCACTGCAGCGTTTGTACTAAAATGTAAAAAACGGTATTATTTCATACAGTATCTAAAGGTTGTCTTCAAAAAGTGAGACCAAAAGCCATGAGACCAAAAGACTTTATTGCTTTCTTTTACCTTGCACTGTTGTACTTGACCATGTCTGTGCAATACATTTCTGGGTATTTTTCTAACCATCTTGGCATTTCGTTTTTTATTATTTTTTATTTCTAAGGGATAAGCAGTGTGTGAACTTCTATACTTTGAATTCCTTTGCTACTGTGGCAACAACTTCTTTGAGTTGTTTTAAAGGCACAGTTTCAATAATTCCTTTTGGTCAAAAAAGGGGTGTGGTTAAGCTTAAGGTTAGCCCCCAAAAAAGAATGCTGTAAGCTGTACGTATCCCAAAAATTGTCTGTGTTTGTCCTTGGGCGACATGAGTTTCAGTATTCTTATCAATATTTCAGTATTTCAGTATTCTTATCAATGCAATATTAACATTGCATTGACCTCTCTATCGGCAAGCAGATGTGCTAATGTGCCGTGTCAGCCGCCATCTTGAGGGAACCCATGCCTGTTAACTGTGGCATAACCCAGGCAAGACTTGCAGTTGAGCTTGATATTACAGTACTTGCACGTGCACAGCCTCATTATTAAAGTCTATTTATAGGCTATTATTACAGCCGATAAAAAAAAACTGTGAAAAAGGGTTTTGTCAAAGTTGACTTATCGGACTAATAGGTGAGTTTGCAAGGATGGTTTATTCTGAATGAGACAGGAGCTGGGTCGCAGTAATGCAGCTGCCATAGCCCGCTGTTTGCTAATTACACCTCTTCACATGTTTCATGTCAGACTCATACAGTTGACCCCAATATCACACTCACATGTACTATGATCTTGCACATATACAATTAGACATTTTTTTTCAAATGTAATTTAAAGTGTAATCTACCGCACTATGCTAACATGCCCACACTTCGGTCACTAATGCTGAGCCTTCGAGATAGGCCTTCCTGCTGCCAGGCAACGGCATGCATGGAATTCTGGGCAGCCTGCTTGGGGCTAGCCTACACAGGAGATCCATATTGTTGGGCTCAATATACAGCACATCAAGGGGTAGGGGAGATTTTTCAGAAGAATTCCCTTTATTGTCATTCCATAATAAAATAAATAATTTTATTCCGTAATCAAAAGTACAATGAGCGCTAAGTGCTATTCATGACTTGGTTTCATGTCTCTTCTGATCACGTCTCACATTACCATCTGCGTTATTCATCCAGCGAGGCAGCGGCCCTTCATATCACTCAGCTTAATCAAAACTGAATCCCACCATGTAGATACCGTAGTGTCATTAGCGGGGCTGAGACTCGCCCATTCACTTCGTTATTCGGGATGAGTGCACTACAGTGAATGTAAACCAAATGCAGACTGGCAGCTCTTTCATCCAGCACATTACCACTGACTATACTACAGTACAGGGAGATATTACCCAGGCCTGTGATGATTTTTCAATAATACAGCCATATTTCTGGGTTCCCTACGCCGACCCGTGCCCAGCGAGAGAATGGTCGATAAACCCAAGACGGAGTTTGGAGAGGAGAGCTTTCTCCCCATTCTGGAATGGCGCCTTTTTCCCTGCTTCTCCCTCCTGTCTTTGCGGCTGTGATGTGCAGCCTTTGGCTCTCTCCCCCCTCAGATTGAAATGACACAGCGTGGATAATGGCCTGTCTGCAGGGCCTGGCGAGACAGTGATTACAGCAGCCCCTGTCAGCAGGTTAATGGATATTTCTAATAAGAGGGGCTAGTACAGCCTGCAGCCCTGCCTGTCCGCACCACGCCACAGCCATCTCGGTCCTGGACAGCGGGGGCAAATTGACTGGCAAACTTTCCGCCCGGAATGAAGGAGTAACTACACGTTTCCCGCCTGACCTCTATCGTTTCAGTCTCTCGTGCAGTTAGTTAGTCTGGGATAAAGTATTCCAGCAAGTTCGGTGTAGGAGTTTTCACTATCGTGACCGCTGTGCACGTGCCCTGTGTCATTTCATTCGCTCAGACAGTTAGTTAGTCTTGGATAAAGTATTCCGGCAGGTTAAGTGTGGGAGCTTTACATATCGTGACCGGTGTGCGTTATTACTGGTTAATACTGGCTAAAGCTGGCTAAAGCTGGTTAAAGCTGGGGACTTCCCTGTATAAACAAAGGTCAAATAAAAAATAAAAATACTGAGTAAAAGTTCATACTGGGTAATTGCCTTTGATTGCCTTTTTATGTGCAAAATTGTGTATTCTGTGTGCATGTAGTTTGTGCAGTTAGTCATAAGTATGACTCAAATTCCACAATAGAGGAAGCTAACTGGGTGTTGGCTGATTAATTGTACATTGTCATTCTTTGGCAAGGAGAAAGGCAGTACTCGTGCACATGATGGAGGTGAAAAAGCTGAAGACAGTGATTGTAATGAATTGATGGATAAAATACAGTAGAAAGTACTCTCATGCTCAGGTGTTTTGAGATTTATTGCCTCGATTTGATCTGGGTTTGTGTTTAAGGGCGATAGCATTAGCCTATGTACAGAAACCATATATTAAAGTATTTTTAGTCAAAAAGCCATAGCCTGAACCAATATCATTGTTAGACATTAATTGTACAATGGCTCTTCTCTGCTAGGAGACTGTATAATATAGGGCATAACCTCATAAAAATGACAAGGGAGAAAGTCTAATTTATATAGCCTGTCCCATATAATTAATTCACTGTTGTGTGTCAGAAAACTCCACACCTTTCCTTGTTCAACAACACTGGCTACATTGCTCGATGACAAGAATAGCAAAGTGTTCCTTATTTTGATGGATACTTGCAGCTGCAACTGTAATTTCTTGTATAATGTCAGCTCCATTTGGAGTAAGCGCTATGATGAAACTACATCGGCTCTCTGTGTAGGTCAGGTTGTGATTTCGCTCTTTTTTTTATCGACGCTGATGGATTAACAACAGAAAACTTGAGACATTTTCTCATGCTCGGGAGAAGCAGAGGTCATTTCATGCAGTTGTTCACTTCCCGACTGTATGTTTTCCTGCGATGTTTCATCGCTGTAATTTGCTGTAACTGTATGGAAATCAAAAAGCCGTGACTTCAAATAATATTAGTTATATGACAGGCTAGGGCTGCCGTAGAAACGTGGAGCTGCTCCTGTATACAGGCTCTGATATAAAAACAGCGCGCACTGACTGCAGTGTGCAATGCACTGTGAGGAGGCTGGAATGACTATGGAGTCTGAAATGTACTGTACTGAGAGCTTACAACAGTTACCCAATAAAAGGATGATGGAAAAATAATGTCTGTGCACATTTTTATGACATAACATAACATAATGATGAGAAAAGGCCATTCAGTCCAGCAATGTTCGCCTTTTCCTTCCACTAAAGTGTGCCTACCGGTGTGGATGTGTGTGTGCTATGAGCCTGCGTGCATGTGTGTGCCTGTGTATGAATTTCTGACTGTGCTTTTGAAGCTGTGTGCTTTTGCGAGTCCTAGTCAGTGCGTGCCTGTGTATGTGTACGTGCACGCGTGTAAGAGGGAGAGAGAGGGAGTGCTCGTGTGTTTGTCCGCGGTCTTGCTCTCGTCCTCTCGCAGTGAGGGATCACACGCCTTTCGAGATGTGGCTTCCGCTAATCGGGTGTGGATGACTGCTGGGATGTTTGACGGCTCTCTGTGGATGGGTGTCCGCAGTCGTGTCGGAGTGAGTCACCGGCTCGGCCACATGCCCCCACGTGCGCCCGCATGCTGACGAACGCGTGGCTCTCAGCTCCCAGGGGAGAGGAGAAGGCCGCCAGCAGGGTCGCAGCGAAGTCTCCGAGCGCCAGTTAACAAGCTATGGAGACTGGAATTGGCACGTTTTTCAAACGAATTTCAAAAAGTCTGCCTTTTTTTTTGTATCTTTTTTATTTATTTTTCATAAAGTTTGCTTTTCTGATACTTCATTTAATAGGTGCTTGTACTGTTTTTAGATGGGATTTTCACACTGTTAGATTTTATGTGTACATATTTTTTTGTTCAGATGCCAAGGGAGTAAGCCATGTTAAAATAACAACCTTATTGTTCCCCCTTCCCCAACACTGAGTGATTGCAGTAGATGACCACTTCCTAATTGCTTTTGAATGTTTGGATGTACTTATTAAGCCTTGTCAGATGAATAAATGACAAAAGCAAGGGCGAAAAAAGTCATTAGCGTCAAAATTGAAGAGAAGCCGAAATGGTGGTTAGGAGTATTTATGCACTGATTGCAGCTTGAGCAGTTTCATTAACATGCAGCCTTGTCGAGCGCAGAAAATGGCTCAAGTGTTTAATCGAATAAAACAAGTGGTGTTGAGCCGGGCAGATAAACTGTTCCCTCACTGTTGGATCTCCTCTGAGTTCCAGCACTGGACTCCAAGTGAAGTGAGTAGTGCCTTCTGTGGCAAATCCAGCCACTGCAAACAAATGGAAGGCATTAAACAAAAAGGCAGTTAAAAGCGCTTTGATTTTCTACAAACCAAGAATCATTTGAATGCACAGTAGATCTGTTTCTTTAATATGCAGTGTCAGTAATATAAGTGGCAGCTGTTATTCATCTTTACACAAGGGGCACAAACATATGTAGTCTCAGAGAAGATGTATGTATGCTTAATCAAACCAGAGACCTGCGTTCTTTTCTCACATAAAATATACATTGAGCCTTTTTTTATCTTGTTACAGATAAGAGCGGTGCATGTTATTTTCAGTAGCATACATACTTGAAAGTCCAGGAGTACCATTTTAAAAGAAGTATTCCACTACGTATATTTATGAAGACGGTCCTGAAATTCAGGGAATTGTGCTTGAGCCTGCTAGCATGTGCTGAGAGCTTTTAGAATCGTCGGGAGACGGAGGGACAGAACCGAGGTTTGCTGATGAGGAGGCTTTGAAGATGCTTACAGGGCCTCATCAGTGTCCTGTGCGTCATCACGTCTGTCATCTCCGCACACTAGTGTGTTTCCAGATATCTCTCCTCCCCCCCAGTTGAAAGAAAGAAAGAAATAAAAAAAAAAGGAACTTAACTTTGTGGTGTTCCTTGCATAATTACTGCGGTCAATGCCATGATTGATCCTCATGGAATGCAATGAAAAGGTAACAGTCAGGATGGGTTGGTTCTCAGGTTCACAGGTGACCGTAACACCATCAAAGCCCGTCTCCATTTTAGTCTGTCTCCAGCCATCTATGCCATAAACCTAGCTGCACTCGGGGCCCTTTTCTGGAGGTCGTGCAAAGCTTGCATGAAATGCCACCTGTTTTTGCTCTCCCGGCACTGCTGAAAAAGCGGACTGCCACCATGATTTAGGCCTAAGTGGACATCAAAAAGCTACTTTCCCCAGGCTTCTGGCCACCCATTTCACAAAAGAAAACCAGCCAGCCTTTCAGCCATAGGAGAAAATAAACTCACAGGGTCACACAGTAAACAAAGAAAGAGGCAAGAACAAGGCTGAACTTATGGAAACTTATAGAAATGCCTCTCTGGGGTGTGAATGTGATCATTCTCAGGATGTGAGTGATTCTATCTTGAGTGTGTGTATGTGTGTAGACATGTTATTGTTATAAAACAATCAATCCAGTTTTCTTTTTTGTAAAATGCTATATTATTTTGCTGAGCATTTCATAGTATTAAAGAGAATGCAGGCTTCAATTTGCATTCAAGTTTCAAAATGTTATTATAGATAAATTATTATTGATGTTGCATCATTACCGTATTACTATTTGTATACCACTTCACCTGTTTTGATTGCTTCATTTAATTTTCTGCTGTAAGAATAGCTGGCAATGTTGAACTACAGATGAGGGAGTCACTGGAAGACAGCCTCAGTACAAGTAGGGGCGGTTCTTACATAAACATCTCCTAAAAGAATTAGCCGTGTTTAGATATTTAAAAAGGGATGAGTATTCTCCATTCGCATCTCATCTCAAAAGCCTCAAACCGCCAGAGAAAGAATGGATCCTGCAATGGATCCATTGACCACTAGGTCACCGCTTCTTCTGGCCACCTCTGCAGAGGGTAAAAAGTTGAGAGGAGCAAAAACCAAAAATCAAAATGGCCGCTTTCAGCACGCCTGCTCCAATTCCACACATATTTAGATTATTCGGGTTTTCGACATGGTTTCAAATGGTATAATTACCAGTGCACAAGGCGAGCAGTGCATCCCATAATAATGAGATGCCATGCATTGAACGAAGCAGCATTAAGCAGAAGAAGGAGAGGAAAGCCATCTGTGCAATTATCATCGTACAGCATTTCTCTCCACACCTTCGCCTACCTAGTCACTTCAGCGAAGCACAACTGTGTCAAATCAATGTCAAATTTAAATGTTAATAGAATTTTAAATCATTCACAATGTAGTTTAGCCTCCCTGACCTATCGCTCATCGCAGAATGAATCCCTCGCATGAATATATCACAAAAAGAAAATAACCTAGCCTTTTTCCCCAAGGCATTCTCCATTTTACCTAATTCTGTTCTGTGACAGGGAGTTGCAAAAAAAGTGTATGTAATACACAATGAAATGAAATGAAAACTATGGCTGATACAGTGGCTCCCCACATCCTCTCCAATAGTTAATCTCCAGTGGTATGAGAGCTATTGACCAAAGTGCGTGAACTTCTGTATCTAGAAAGCAATGACTGCCTGACATTAGAACCCATATGCTTTTAAACAAGAGGTTAAAGAAGCCAAAATGCACACAATAGCTATCATTTATGAAGACTGTGGTTTGAGCCAGTATGCTAATGAAAAGGTAGGGGGGACTGTTCAATCCAATCATGCCTTCGTTCATTTTGTAGGACTTGTGATACCATTACTACTGTAAATTATGTAATCCATTAAAATAATTCTTGAGCATAAAAGCAAGAAAAACTAAACAATTTTCTTGTTTTTTTTTCATTCTCTAGTAAAACTATGAAGACACATTTTTACATGTGTCAAAATTAAGTAGAATATGAACAGTTCAAATTGACCACATAAAACACAAGAACATTTCTTAGCTCTTCTTCTGAACATGGGTGAAACCTGGCTTTAACTGGTACATTATGTACTGGAGGCCATGTGGGCAAAGTGCACTGTAGGTAAATTTAATACTGCCACTGCAGAGGGTCCCTTCCAGAAATTATTATTTCCTGGGTGAAATCCTATCCCAGTGGCTTCTCTTTCCACTGTGACGGGTACAGTATCATTTTCTGGGAGACAAGCTACTTACTGTATCTTCAACTTGAAGCTTGACGGAGGAAAAGGAAGAACCAAAAAAAACACACACAGAAGGTTGTGGTGAGGAGAGGGGAGCGGAATGCGCTCTTAAGATAAAATGAGCCACCATGCGCACATGTCTCCGTCAGAAGGTTTTTCCCAAACAGGGAAAGGGGGCCTTAATGCCGATACCACGGTGACCTTTCGGCGAATCGTGGAAGAGCCGTGAGCACGGCAGCGTCTCCCAGACTCTACGGCAGTCCTCCAGCCCCGAGGCAGCCGTGGCCTTTCCATCCGACAGTTCAGCACTTGTTAAACGTAATAGAGCTACTAATGCTCAGCCTTACATCTGGCCCGGGTCAGACCTGTGACACTAATGGATTCCTACGCTCATTAAATATATTCAAATAGTTCCCCTTTCCTGCGGATGCTGGAGTCTCCGCCAGGAACACTGCTCTACTCCTGCTGCCAAGCTGTCAAACGATCACACTGATTGGACAACTTGCTATAGGGGAAGGATTGCTGAGTGTGAACTTTTAAACCCAAGTACAGGAAACTAAGCCCCATCGTGAATACAGTGCAAATACTGTATGTATACGGCGTACAAAATAAATATGAAATTGAATATGGTTAATAGGCTCATATCCATTAGAATATATTCACCTGTTTAGTATGTAGTGGTGGGAGTGATGGGTTAAAGCCCCAGACTGATTTAAATGGACACTCTGCCTATAGCTGCAGAGATAATTTGAAACTCTGATACACATTTTAAGATGTCTCCTCGGTTTGTCCAGTTTGAGGCGGTCTCTGTAGCTGATCCCAGAGAGCGTAGATGAGCAGTGTGGAAGAAGAGTGAACGTGTGGGGTCCCCAGCTGCTTCTTTTCACACCATAGCACAGAAGCTAAGCTTGCACAATCATGAGCTGGTGGAAGCTACCTCATATGCAGCTTTAGCTAGCAGACTGTGGGCACCTGGTCAACCAGCCAGGGGTAACTAGAGAGCGATAAGATGATAACCCTGGCCGACTGAACTCTCCCTAATCCCGGGTTATAATTCGGGGTTGATGCTAATTATGCTACCGACCACAGTTCGCAATGAAAGGAAGTGAAACTGTAATGTAGGGCCCGACCCCGCGCTAGGCCAGCATCTTAACAGAATGAGTCACCATGTAGCCTCACAATTTCTCGCCTTTAAAATTCCAACTATCCAACTTGGCTGTCATGACAATATTTCATGCCTGGTATAATCTGCACAAGGAGTTTGAACACAGTGGATTGCAGGACATATGATGAAAAGCCAGATTGATGGTGAGGGAATTTCAGATTTGTACCAGATGTTTCATAATGAGAGAAATCACATTCCTGAAGCTGTAATTGCAGCTCCAAGCAATCTACTTTTTACAACTAATGAACACAGAGTTGTCTCAAGATTGTTAAATATCCATTACTAAATAATACGCCTTGTTTTTCCATGTACACATTAACTCGTTCAAAATGATAATTAGGGGAGAAATCCTTTGAAATTCCCACAGAAACAACATGAGTACTAGGAAATGACACTGGCCATTAACTTTGACTGTAATCAACCTGCATCAAATAATCCCATTAGCACAATGCCCTAATGATCAAAACACACCTAATGACCTGCTGAAAATGATTAAATCAATAGTACAATTCCTGGGGGAAAATGTGCTGATCGACACATACTGTACTTCACACATACTTCACCCTTCAGTCCATGTTGCAGAATTCCTGGAAAATTCATCTTGGAAAAACTATGTGATTAAATCAATGGTACAATTCCTGGGGGAAAATGTGCTGATCGACACATACTGTACTTCAGACATACTTCACCCTTCAGTCCATGTTACAGAATTCCTGGAAAATTCATCTTGGAAAAACTATGTGAACTGGTGTATGGGAAAGTGTATAGTACATGCGTTTATCACTGTTCAAAGACTGATAGCCATCTTTGTGTTACCAGCTAGTATGGACTGTTATGTAAAGGTATCTGTGACTTGGTGGCAGTGGGATTCCATTAAAGGAACGCAGAAACGGCACACGTTGGGTCCTCATTTATCAATATTTTCCTAAATCTGTGTGTAAAGTTCTATGGAAAAGAACTCACAAATTCTGCCAGATTTATCAAACACACGTATACACTTTTTTTTTTTTTCATATCAACGTGTGAAATACTAACAAACAAACATAAGAAAGCTTAGAGAAATCCCTCATTGTTTGGGTAAATGCATTTACAAATGATTTCCAATAAAATTTGTTCGGCTCAAGTTGATAAATGATGTCCAATATCTTGACTTGAGGACACAATTTTGGAGGCACGTCTGCATGGAGAGCCTCCGACCACTTCTAATGTGACTTAAGATTCGGCAGATTCCACATTAGGCACTGTGTGACACGTCTGACCTGCGGCTGCTGACACCAAAAAGCAGGTCCTCTTATATACACTGAGCATGCGGAGGATGGCCGGGGTGTGCAACCACATCGCTGGAAATGGCACAGTGAGCAACTGAGCGCGCTCCATTCCCCCCTCTCCTGTGCAGGCATTCTGCTAGCAAAGCCCTACGGGCAGATTGTCAAATATTTGTGTTCTCCCGTTTCCCCCAAAGCGAGGGGGTTGGCCCACTGCTGGCTCAGCCCCCCCGTGCTTGTTCCAGCACTCATTACAGCAGAGCGGATTGATGTTTTCTTTTCATAAAGCCCCCCATTGGAAAGGTGATGGAGTCAGATTAATAAAATATGAGGGGTATTAATATTCCCCACATCTGCACGGTGCTGTTATTGCAGTCTGGCATCACCTGCTCTTCCTCATCCTCTTCCACCAATCATCTTGCAGGGTGAGCAATAGCCAGTATTCAGTTGGGTCGGAGATATGCATCTCTGGTTGTCAGTCTCTCTGCAGCCTCTAGCTGCATCTCCGTCAGGTATGCAACACTATCCGGGTGGTGTCTAATATTAACCCCTGCTCACTTACATCGTGGTCTGCATCGGATGGGTGAATGGATGGGTGGATGGATCGATTGATGGATGGAGGAGTGGATTGATGGACTGATGAATGAATGACTGGATTCATTCATGAATGGATTCATTAGTGGATGGGTGACAGTTACACAAAAGGGAGAGCCTTGATCTCCTTTGATCTCGATCCCCTTTATCAAAGCAGCCTTTTTATTTATTTTTATATTCTTTCTTCTCATTTCCAGCTTTCATGTTTGACAGATTGTCTATAAAGGATAGAACATTACCTGGGATTTTTAAGCAAATAATATTTCTGTTTTAGTGTATGTTTCCGATTGGCCAGGTAATATAGACATACAGGTACATCTACTTTACAATACCTGTATAAATATCATCAAATTATTCTTAAAAAATTCAGTTTATTCTTAAAAAATGTATATTATGTTTCCAATGGCACATGAAACCTGAGACTGTTGTTCTGATGGAAACAACTGCCATCATGATACAGAAAACTGATATTTGTGTTTATATTTTGTAAAGAAGCACTGTAAAATGTAACATTTTCACAAGCTTCATTGGATTTACATGAAGTACTTAGACCATAAAAATGTGAGGCCTTGATATGTTACATTCTTACTGTAAACCAAACACTTCCCATTATAAGTGAGGAACATTTTGCATGACTGAATAATTAACGAAAACATGATATTCCACTCACAATGTTTGATATTACTCTCTCAAACTGTTTAATGCACTTTGAATACACATAATTAAGATAAGTGAGGAAATGAACTATTACACTTTAAAATGGGTTTAAATGGGGTTTATGTTGTAAAATGGGATCTCTTTAATTATAGGAGGGAGCTGGAGAGTTTGAGTTCTTTGTAGTCGATCCAGCTGGGAGGGTTGTCTTTGGTGTCTGAGCATTATTCAGCATCGTGCAATTAATTGTCCAAATGAAAGAGTCTGTTTAATAATTCAAATCGCCGTTTGTATGGATTAAACAGAAGGCTATCTTGGCACTGTCTGTAATTCTATTGTTCTCGAGAGAGTACCCCGTCTTTTCTTCTGTTTGCTGTGTTCGCTGTGGAAACTCATGCTCAGCTCACCACCATTCACACCTTTCCTCTGGCACCCCAGCAAATATTTATTTGTACTTTTTCCGCAGAATATTATTTACAATTGTCGCGTTTGTCTCCTCGGCACACGGCAAGGTAATTTTGCGCAGGGTCTGCTGTGTGAAACTCCCCGCAGGCCGTGCAGGTTAACCTTCGGGGACGACCGTCTGCTCTCATTAATTTTGCGTGCGCTTTCCTCCGTGCCACCCCCAGCTAAAAATATTTGCAGGGTAGGAGAGAAGTGGTGACAGAAGGGACAGAGCTGGGACACGGCAGATTAAGCCCCAAATCTCCCTCTGCCAGCAGCGCTAATATACATACACTGTACTGTACGCATGTCTTTCTCTGCTCTGCTCCTCTATCAGAAGTTCTCCGGTCGAGCGTCCGTTTTAGGTAGAGCTGTCTGACAGCCTTTTTCGTGGCAGATAAGAGTGAATAATTAATTTATCAGAGCGGTCCAGGCTTTAATTCCTGGTGTCCCGGGCGATAACTGATTTTTTTGTATTTTGTATTATTAGTCCTGATCCCGGGGCCGATAGAGCTTTTTCCCCCGGCCGAGTCGGCGTTAATAAGCCTGTCAAAGGGTCCGCGATGCGGCGACGAGTGCCTTCCTGGCAGGTTATCTCCCCCCAACACGTTCCCGTCTCCCTCTGACAGCCCGCAGCAGCCGGGTCGCAGGGCCTTTGAATCCCCGCGCACGGGGGCCCCGTCTGCCACGCCATGGAGGAGGCCCTGTCAGTTAGGCGGGCGAGGGGGGCGTCTGCCAGGCCTACCTGTGGAGACGGGCGGGCGTGACGGGAACTGGGCTCCTAAAAATGTCTTTGTGGAGAATAAACATACAAGCGTATCTGTTGAGGCTTTCCTTTTGCCTTCATTCGTTGTGTTTGTGAGTTTGTGTTTGTGTGTCGGTGTGTGTTTTTTTAGGCTTGTGGACGTGTGTGGGTGTGTGTTTGTATGTTTGCGTGCGTGTTTTTGTGTATTTTTTAAATTATGAGCGGACCTTGCACAGTGTGAGCCCCGGCCCTGTCTGGATCAGAGCGATGAGGTCCATAATAAAAATGCATCTTTATTCCAGCAGACGGCATTGTGGGAGACAGCCTGTTTAATAAATAATGAGCGGCCTGATTGAAGCTCGGCCCGGCTGCGTCTGTGAGATTCCTCCGTGGATTCTGTTTCCTGGTGGGGAGATGTGATTGAGGGAGCCCCTTTATAACAGTCTGAGAAACGGCAGAAATCTTCTGAGTGAACAAGAGAACGCTGGACAGAGGCGCTGTGGTGGAATAACTGTCACTTAATGTCCGTCTGCTCTGGGATAAAATGCTCTATGGGAGTCTGAAGCAGAACACATGCTTGGCAGTATGTAGACTGCCCTCACATTCTCCATTAGATTCTGCGATGCCTGTCCTTTGCATCAAGATATTTACTTTAGGGACACAGTACCCTGCTGTAAAATCCGGCTGCTGACAACCAGCACAGCCCAGCTGGTCATGATGTTGGTCTAGCTGGGTGCGAGCTGGTCAACCAGCTATTGCTGGGAGCTGGTCTGTACTGCTCGACCAGCTACCAGCTTTTTCAAAATCTAGTTGAGCTGTTCTTTTTCAGCAGGGTACTTTATATGTGCTAGCAGATAGAGTGAGATATGAATTAATGTATTTGTTGTGATTAGGGCATTGCTCTGCGATTAAAGCTTTTCTGGTGAGCCAAGGAAGGTGGGGAGTAAGTGTATATTGGTTATCTCTGGTCATCTGCAGTGGAACTCATGGCTTCATCTGCATCTGTGTACCTGGCACCCTGAGTTCTGCCTGTATCCTTAGAGCACCCCCCTACTCCCCCTGCACCACCCCACCTCCCCCTTTCTGATTAAATATGAATCGAATCGAACATGAATCGCACCAGGGCTCTCCATCCTAGACAGCTTTTATCCTCTGATCAATGCCATGTTTGATGTTCGGCAGTAGCAAGGCTATAGGCATGTGGCAGGCAGGGCAGTGTTGTCTAGCCGGGGTGGGGTTTGTGATCAAGTTGTCGGCAGTCTTGCTGGTTTTTTTTACGGTTTCCATCGATAAGGTGCTATTGAAATGCTGTATCGAAAACATACATTATCACACCTGATTTCTCTTTCTCTCCTCGGTATAATATTGATGTTTTTCGCTTGGTTTCATTTTGATTTCATATCGGTTTTCTTCTCCCTAACCATGAAAATAATGATGTTCCATTCTATCACTTTACACTGATTATCTGAATAGAATAAATTCTTTGTTCGTTTATGCAAAAACTTAGAGGAGTCCAACAGTTTTTCTCCCCGTCTGTATAATTTCAGCGATCACATTCTTCAACAGTTCATATTCCGCCTGATGACAAGTGCATTTTTAAATTATGCTAATCCATGGTTGTGGAAATCACTTATTCATTACTGAGTTATGTGTCTGTAATAAAGTGACACCAAGACAGCCTGACTTGTGTGTGTCTTCCCTCAGGGAGTCACAGGGCTAAGGCAGGCCGACTGCTGTGGGGCCCTTCACCTGCTTATCTCTGGCACCGCTGACACAGTCCAGCCATCCCTAGCAAGAAGCTAACCTATTTAATAAACAGCATGCATTCATTAACATATTTTATCTGCTTCATGAAAAGCAATGGGAAACTGAGTGACAGGCCTCGCAGGGGTAGACAGTAGAGTGTGTGTGTGTGTGTGTGTGTGTGTGTGTGTGTGTGTGCATGTATGTATGTGTGTGTGTGGTTTTGTGTGTGTGTGTGTGTGTGTGTGTGTGGGTGTGTGTATGTGCGTGCATGTACTTGTACATGCTTGGGTGTGTGTGTGCATGCATGCATGCATGTATGTGTGTGTGTGTGTGTGTATTTGTTTGTGTAATCCCCGATAACCAGAATATTTAAGTACAGTTATTATACACTTATTTTTCCCTCATAGGGTTTTAAAAACAACAGAGGACTATAAACCCCACACTCTTGAACGGAAACATTGTTATTATGGTTTGGTGCTAATGTCTCTAATGTCTGACAGTAATGTGCGTGCAGTTCCCTGTGCCCAAGGTCAAAAGCTATGTCACATCTGTGATCTAGCCACAGTCTATGAAATTTATCAGAAAATAAATGAAAGCCAGCAAACGGCATTCCCTATCGTCAGCATCATGTTCGGTCACAGCAGCCTGATTCTCCTGCCCCTTTCCAATTAATGAATTTGGTCTGCCTTCCTCTACCGTGTCCAAAGAGCGGGCGATCAGCCTCCTGACTGAAGATCGACTCAAGGTCAGCCCTGAATGCCTCGCTCTATCTCCCGCTGCGCGTCAGCCTTTGGCGTCCGCGAGCGCCTCTTTTCGATCCGACCTCCGGCAAAAGTATTCCCGATACCTTCGGCTTATCTTGCTGATGCTTTTAATCTCCATGGAGTGGAGAGAGAGGGCTGTCATTGTCCGAGGATCTGAACCCGTGACCTTTTCTATTTCGCCCCGCTTTTCAAAGCCCTTCTGCCTCGCCGGCCTCACGTACGCGCATAGAGGTGCCATTTGCTTTTCATTTCCACCCCGATAAGAGGGGAGAGAAAACATTGTATATTGTAATGCTTTCTCACCTCTTTGACACCTGCAAAATTGAAGCCTGGAAGAAAAATCGATACAAATTAAAAGCAAATAAAAACGGTGCAGAGGAAAGCACATTATAAGTTGGGAAATCCATCGCCTTTCCCGACTTAGTTTGATGACTGGGCATTGTTTGTTCGAGGCCAGTGACAGATTGGAGAGGAATGAAAAAAAGTTTAAAAAAGGAAGTGTAAAGAACTTTCAATGACATTTCTTTGCTCAAGTTAATCTGCTTCAAGTGCCACATGCTATGTCTGTCACATGTGATTTCTACAGGTAGAACTCACATTAGACTCACAACAAGCTACAGACAGGAGTGTAGCCAGCACCAGGAAATACAGGAGACTCCTAAATGAATTGCAACTGATGTTCTTAGTAAGGATGAAATTAAAGGTTCATGAATTGGCATTAACTAATGCAGTTTTTAACATAAATTCATGATGGACAAATACATTAATTAAGCATGAAATATGCATTCCATTAGTTATTGCATTTGTTAACGACTAACGTATTTGTTCTATGATATTTATTCATTAGCAAACCATAGGATGAACTTATAAGTAGTTAACCAATAGCAAATACATTAACTTTTTGAATTGACAATAACAAATGTAGTTTGTGAACAACTACACTCAGTGGGCACTTATTTTTAATGCTTATTTTTTAGACTTAAGTCTTAGCCTATCCACTGAGAGGTTTGATATGTTGCGTATTCAGAGATGCTCTTCTGCATTCTACTGTTGTAATGTGTGGTTATTTTTGTAACTGTCACCTTACTGTCAGCTTTGATCAATCTGGCCCTTCTCCTCTGACCTCTCTCATTAATGACGCATTTTTGCTCTCTAGAGACTGTTGTGTGTGAAAATCCCAGGAGATCAGCAGTTTCTGAGATGCTTCAACCACCCTGTCTGGCACCAATAATCATTCCACGGTCAAAGTCACTTCGATCACATTTCTTTCACTTGGTCTTAACAACAGCTGAGCCTCGTGACTACGTCTGCCTGCTTTTATCCATTTAGTTGCTGCCACATGATTGGCTGATTAAATATTTGCATTAACAAGCTGGTGTACAGGTATACCTAATAAATTGCTCACTGAGTGTACATTAACAGAGCTGTACAGATTAACTTCTCAGTCGTAATTAGTTAACGACTTCATTAGTTCATGCCAATTCATGGAACCTTATTTTAAAGTGTTACCAAAGTAAATATAGGCTTTGGAAATACAAAAATTACAGAGAACATGACCTCAGTGGTAGTTCTAGTTCTGGACACTGACAGCTACCAGAGTGCTTACTGTAGTGAGCGTTACTGCACAGAAATATTTATTTTAACAATCCTAATATGTAATGGCGTTGGTAATCTGGGTGGCTCTTGCCGGTGCTCTGGCGGTTTTCTGTGGGTAGAGCGGCCTTGGCATGCTGTAATTACCGAGCTGGAAAGTAAATAAGAAGCAGCAGATCTTTGGTGAAACCGGCGCCGGGACAGAGCGGGTGCATTTCTCACCTGCTCCTGGCCTGGGGGCCACAGCTGCCATATTGTGCTCTGGCCCCAGCAGAGCCCTGCCACCTCCTGATGAATGTGGCAGAGAGCTGGAATCTGCATGCTCTGTGACACACTCCACATTTGTTCTCCTCGGTGTGCAATGAGACATTCCTACACGCTTTTTGCCCGAGGTTATGATTTATATTGAAGTCCCATAACCCCCTCCCCTCCCCAAATCATGCTGCCCCCAACCCTTCCCACACCGTGGCATCACCTACCCATAGACCCCCACCCCACCTCATCCTCCCCCATTTTTATTTTACTCCAGTCTGGAGCAGATGGGCCGGGTGATGTTTTTTAATCATCATTGCTCCAACATCTACACAACATTAACCAAATTACATCTGTCCAGCGACGCGTTCCACAGTCTGCACGCGCTCCAAGGCTCCTCGCAGTGCCAGGTACCCCCACATCAATCATAGCACACAGGAAACGCGGAACCGGGAAAAAAAACGCTAAATGGAATCTTGCGGTAATGTTTTTTCTCCCTTCTGCTGCTTTTTTCTGCGAGCGAGACGCTGTGGGAAAAGCTCGACAACTTCCCGCTCGCAGTGTAAAACACAGTTTGCAAATCAAATGCAAATGTAATAAAAGCGCTCGGTTAAGGCTTTTACATTGCGCCGCGCCTTTCCCGGCTGTAAGAGATTTTTTGAACGCGCAGGTGTTCGCACAAAGACGGCGCTCTGCTCGGCTGACGGGCGGTTAGGCGGCTTGGCGCTGGAGCGGAGCGTTCCTCTGCCAGCTCTCTCAGCCCGGCAGTGCCCGGGGAGATGTGGCAGCCCGGTACGCGCAGTGCAGCGGTAACAAGTGTGTTCAGAACGAGAGCGAACCCCTCAACCTGCACAGCAGCCCCTGTCTCTGAACCGTGCGCTCCTCATCCATCGTGGACTCAGCCGCGCATAAAGCAGAGCTGCTCCGGTCTGAACGCCCACAGCAGCGTCAACCGACAAACCCCGCGGGAATTTAACAGGTACGGTCTTATGAACCTGTGACGTAAGGAGTCGGTTCACTTACCGAGCGATAGATCCAGGTCCCTCACGCAAGGACCTAATCAAGCAGCTGTCTTGATTGACTCCGCAAAGCGTCATATTAACTGCGGGCAGACCGCACGCTTCAACACGCAGACTTGACCTGCAAATGAACCGGGTGCGGTTCTACAGGGCTCAATAAACACCTACATCGTATTTCATATGATCTTAATGAATTTGGATAGGTTAATGCAGAAATCAATAGATCAAATAGCGATGTGTCAAAGGGTGCTCTCAACAGCTTTGTGCCTTTGTCTTGTTTCGACAAATTGTCTCCAAGCACTGCTTCCCCACAGCCTTTGTCAGGGCCTACAGAGACAGTGACCCCGGCGTCTTCTCCGTCGGTCAGATACGCAGTTCCAGGATATTTCATGTGACATGACCTTTAGCGACAACGTCCCCATCCCCCAGCCTTGCTGTCTGGCGCTAACCGGCTCGCCAACACGCCGATGAAAACTGACAAACGTAAGAAAGGAGAGACAGGAATCAGGCCCGTAGAGTACAAAAGCCCACCGCTCCAGTGGTGATATTGGAGCCGGCGCTCTCCTGTGTACATGGCTAGCGGTGAGATTACCATCTATACAAATTAAAAACAAATAAAGGAGCGAGCAGGAAGAGTCTGTGAGAGTCCAGGATCTATTATGCCCTGATTTATGGAGCGCTGACCTGCGGTGGCTGGGGTCAGCGAGGCAGTGAGTATGAATTCGAGCAGCCTCATTGCCAACTTACCGGCCAGTCAATAACCTATTTAATTTAATGTCACAGCCAATACCGGCAGAGCGTATTGACAAGGCCCCAAATACACCTTCGGAAAGCCCCCAGCTGCAAGGAGCAGATAAACTGTAAGTGAAAAATTCAATCTTCCTTTTCCATGAATACCTCTGACTCCTTATAAATTATTAAACTCCCTGCCCTCCAATAAGGTGTGTGGAGAAGCCGCGCTTAAAGACTAATGTCAGTGATTCTGGAGTGGAGAACAGTCATGGTCTCCACCCACCTCCTCTCACCTTACTGAGGCATTGTCAGCTTCCATATTGAGCAACAACCATTAGATCAAGGGACAGAGGACCTCCAAGGAGTCGTGCTGCTTGCTTAAACCTGACACAACCAGTTAAGTTTTGGGTCACACTTTACAATAAGGGTACATGAAAAGGCATGAACGAATGCAGTTGTTAGCATGAATTAATGAAGTACGGATACATTAATTCTGCCTGGATTAACTTTTCATTCGTAAATGTATTTAAGTACTAACTAATTTATTAGTTACATTAATATTTATACATTAGCAAATCATAGGAAAATCTTAAATATTAACATATACATTAACCACTTTTTTCATTCCAATATGAATTGCTAAAGTAGTTGCAAACCTTCATTAATGATGTACAAATATATAAACAAAGCTGTACATATTAACTTTTCAGTAGTTCGTTAGTTAACAGCTACATTATTTCATGACAATTCATGTAACATTATTGTAAAGTGATAGCATGTTTTTATTTATTTAAAAAGTTGTAAAGAGCAACGAGAAAATCCAGATGTGCATGCGATGTAAAAATAAACATGCAAATGAGGGTTCGAATTCAAAAGTTCACTCATCCTTCTCCTGAAGTATCGCCATGGTGACATTCACGGTGGATGAACACAGGGCCCGAGTGACTCTTTGTCCATCCTCAGGAGCTTATTGTGACGGGCAACAATGCGTGTGCGTTCGCTCTCCACCACACACGCGCAGGCCACTGTATCCGCGCTGAGCGCCGGTGACACCTGAAGGACGGTCTTTCGCCCACTATTCAGGACTCCTCAGCGTCCCTGCGCCAGTCAATAACCCATTTAATGTGAGTCTGCGCTGTGGTCAATGCACCCTGCGGTGTGGCCATAGTTACAGCAGGCGAGAGCGCTGGCCGCCTCTGATAAACTCCTCATTTCCAAACCTTTATCTTCAATTGGGTTTGGAGCGAAAGCCCTCTGAACATTTCAATAATTCATCACCCTGCTTTAATGAGCTGTAGTCATCTTCAGCCCAGGCAGGGGCAGTCCCTCCTAGCGCTCTTCAATGAAGCTGATTAGAGGATTACTCACACGCCTGTTTGTATTCCAGCCGTAATTCACAAACACCGAGGCGTTGTTCAAGGGAGACGCAGGCTGCGCGCTTTATTGTTTTTTTATTTTTTTAATTACCAGACGCTCGTGAGCAATTTCGTAGGCATCTCAAATGCGACAATGGTAGTCTCCTCTGTGTTTGGGGGGGGGGGGACCAAACCGTTTGGTCCTTGGGTGGGAGGTACTGCTGAAATAAGTAATAAATTAATATTAATGAAAAAAGGAAGGAAAAGGACGCTTTCAGCGTTAAAAGCAACTCCCATTCCGTCTGTGATGTGTAGCCTCTGCTCCTCCATAGGTGCAGTGTCTGAAATGATCTTTTTAATTTATTGGGTTCTTCAAGGCTTCAGCACGGACTATTACTCTGGTCAGGATGGAGTTGTTTTCCTTTTTAATAGGCATAAATAATGAGAACACAAAGTATTGACCATAATCTGCAAGGCGCAACATTATCCGTCAGCATGTTTTATTGATATGAAATTTAAAATGATCTCAATAGTAAATTATACATGCGATGTCTTTGTAATGATTGCCTATTTGCTTGGCAGAAACTGATTGGTAGGGATTTACGGTCATTCATATTTCAGTTCCTAAAGTTCAGTGGGGATGCAAACAGAGTGGCAGCTCTACAAACATCTGATGATGGCTTTTGCATATTTTAAGGTACAGCTTGTGACTCCATGGTTTTGGCATGAAATGTTTCACAAATAATTTATAACACTGTGGCTCTTTTTCCTACGTGGTTGGCTATTAGCTTCATGTCCATTTGAGAGTACATAAAGTTTAGTTGATATTCTTAAATGTGCATGGGCTCCTAAGTTACATTACATTATTGGCATTTGGCAGATGCTCTTATCCAGAGCGACGTACAGTTGATTAGACTAAGCAGGAGACAATCCTCCCCTGGAGCAGTGCAGGGTTAAGGGCCTTGCTCAAGGGCCCAATGGCTGTTCGGATATTATTGTGGCTACACCGGGATTAGAACCACTGACCTTGCGTGTCCCAGTCATTTACCATTACCACTACGCAGGCCGCCCCGATTTGGTAAAAGCTCATGGCCGCATGCAGGCCCTGTTGCTGCAGGTTTGGGCTGTGGTCATAGTTACTTTATGTCATCAGCTCACCATGACTTGGGGGAGTTCATCATGGGTAGGATGGGTTTAAATCACCCAGGATGGCTTGGGGTACAGTTACATTAGTTCCTCGCAACAATGGGCTTCCAGTGAGAAATACGGACCTTCCCTAATCACTGCTGGCTTCGTCCAGGGTGTAAAATGGTTGGTTTGTAGGTGAAGGTGTGGGACGAAGTTTGGACATGAGTGATTCCAAACTGGGAAGAGAAATAGAGAACAAATATTGATATAATTTAATTTGGAACTCAACACTTCCAACACTCCAACACAAAACAGAAGGCGACCAGAAGAGGAGAAAACTTTATTGTGCCCTTTCACAATAAAGTACTCTTAACAAGCCAACAAATCAGAACAATTTTAAGTCTTTCAATGAGCTAACCATATGGTTCGCATTGTCATGCTGCCAGTACTATTTTACTTTATTCTCAGCCAGTGTTTGCTGCCCAACTTGCACATCTGGCATTGTCTACATTTCAGTTTAGTCTGTTTTTTACTCATTCTCAAAAATATCACATCCAAATCTTCTGTGTCTACCCACAACATTCCTTTTAACTCTTCAATAATACAGAAATAACACTGAGTGCAGGCTAATGGTGACTTTCAGTGCATCAGAATATCTGTTTGAGTTGACACAACAGAGAGAGAGAGAGAGAGAGAGAGGGAGAGCACACAGCCAGCATCCATCTCGGTGAATGACTTCAGCTGTACCCATACAGCAGATGAGTAACAGTCACCCAACAGTCACCAATTCGGCAAATAGGAAATAAATAAATGGATAAATAAACCCAAGAAAAAGAAGCTTAAGATGAACTATACACCAGGCTGAGAGAAACTCATCTTTCAAAGGCTCATTTTCCTCTCCATTCTGCCTTTTTCTTCCCCACACCGTAAAAGCCTGGATGGCTGCTATTAATCAGCTGAGTGAGGGCTGGAGTATCAGCCAATCGGAAACACAACCGCTGTCCTCAGACAGGGGGCTCCTGTTGTCACAGTGGCCCATAGTGCCTCAGAGGCTGTGTGTGTGTGTTTTTGTGTGTGTATCTGTGTGTGGTGTGTGTATGTGCATGTTTGTGTGTGTGTGACAGAGAAAGAGAGGGAGGAAAGGTCGTTTTTATTTTATATTTGTGGAGAACCTCTAACTGAGACTCGCTTGTTCATCGGAAAAGATCAGCGTCACATGTTATGGGTCCCATTGGGGGGGGGGGGGGGTTGGGAGGAAGGTGGTAGGGGGTGAGGGCGGGTGAAGGAGTGGCATTTTGGGAGTGCGGGTAGAGGAATGTGCTGGTGAGGAGCAGTAGGTCAGAAATGATTATTGTCATCCCTGCGCCTGCCTCACTCCCTCTGACAGCTGTACATGCCAATGTGAGATCCAGTCCATCAGCAGTGCGGTCTGGGGGTGTGGGCGCCTCAAAGTTTCCCTCTCCCTGCTGAGTGCTGACCCCCCCCCCCCCCCCCCCCCCCAAGGGCTACATTTGCCATTTGCAACACCTGACAGCCTGACCTCACAGACCTTTGCTTCAAACACCCAACAGTGACCCCACCACCCCTTCCTCACTCGAATAGTCACATCTCTGAACCAGCGGGGGGAGACTGTCCCACCAGGAACGCAGTCACAACAACAAATGTCAGCAAGAGTGAACGCAAATGAGCCCCTCTACACTAAAAAAAATCCATCTTGGGTTTCTGGTATGTTACCCGTGACAGTATTATGGTTATATAAACCTTGGTTTATTCTGCCCTCTGAGCAGTGCATGGCCCTTTTTAGCTCAGTGAGGGGGCGAGTTCAGTGTCTGCTCACACACACTCCTTGAATTCCATGGGTAAGTCATATCGTTTTTACATTCGGCTGTTTTGTTTTTGGGGTGGGTGGGGGGAATACAGGCTGACCTTTGACCCCCTCCACTGCGCTTTCATGTTGCTTTTGATGTTTCACACAAGCGGTGGTGATATATTGTTGTGTGAAATTGTTTTCCCACTCTCTGAAAAAAAGTGTGATTTTTGCTGCCGAGGACTGGTTTTGTCCGCATCTACACACCGACATTAGAAGGTGTAAATGGCCTCGACACGGAAATCGTTGCGTGCAGCGTAATAAATTGATTAGCATGTTAATCGCTCATCCCCCTGGATTTTTAATGGAAAGATTTCTCTGAGAGACAATGGTGTAAGCTGAAGACAAGCGCCACTGCGCAGACTGCTTGGCCGTTGAAATGCGTGGGGAGGCATTAGGTTTGTGTACATTTCTGTCGCCGGTTGTAAAGAGGATTGTGTCCAAACAGCTGTTGGCTCGCACCCTGACGCTGCGTGCTCATGCAGGAATGGGCGTAACTGCTTGCCCAGTGATCCGCTAAAAGCCCCTCACCTGACTGCCCTGTTCTCTGAGCTGGAGAGAGGAGAGTCTGCACTCTGTCACGCTCCACTGAGAGGCGGAACACAATTTCTAGGCCACGGCAGCCCATGTCTCATGGCTGCTGTCTGCCAGTACTTAAGCTCAGGACCGGGGGAAGAGCATCTATTAACCATTAGAAGAGCCAGTCAGCGTTTTGTCTGGGATTAAGGACTAAGCTGTGCCTGAAACAACAGGGTTCCTCAAGAGCTGCCTGTGTGAATGAGTGCTCCCCCAAAGTGATAATAGTTCCTTAGTAGTTCCTTTTACCAGTAGATGGCGACAAACATACTAATGAGAGGGCCCACCAGACTATCTACAGCATCTGTTCTTGTGGCTAAAGGGTTCTCTAACCCTGACCTTATGAAAATGGATTCTATAAAATAAATTGTCTGGATATGGTAACACCTTACAATATATGTGCAAATAAACAAGTTATTGCATTCAATTTTATTTTAAGAAAACCCAGAAAAGCCTACAGCTCTCCCCAGGACCAGTTTTTGGGTGTTCTATGTGATCTTCTTTAATTGGAAGCAGTGTGAAGCTGTGGTCATTACACTGGACTCAGTGCTTTGGAGTTAAAATTCCTAGGCGTTACCTTTCTGATGAAGCTCTGGATATATAAAATTATTCCAGAGAGGATGGAGAATGCAATAATAAGAAATATAATGTTATTTCCAAAGATGAATGTGCAGCGTGGTAAGCAACATAATTCTCTTATTCTCATAACACGCACTGGCAGTGCATCTCAATCTGACAGGCAATATCACCGCATAAAATACTTTATCCTTGTTTTGTGGCACAGATGAAAATCACTGTTGCTCTATAAAACGAACAATTATCTGTCACTTAAAAAGGTACAGTGCATTTTTACACTTATCAAGTTCGCCCATGCCCACCAGGAATCAATAGAAATGTGATCATGGGCCTCAGATATATTGAGAACTGATCTCTTTTATTAGATTGTAAGATGATGTTCTTTAAATTCAGCTGTGAAACACCCATCTGTAAACATATGAGAACTGAGGCCGTCTTAAAGGTGAACCCAACAAATTGGGGCACACGTCCCTATTTCCCAGTCTGTTAATTCAGCAGGATCACACTGTTTTATGGCACCACACGCTATGCACTCTGATATTAGCATACCAATGCCATGTAATAGAAATTATGAATCCATAAGCTCTTATTTATGACTCATCTCCTGTCTTTTCTCCTCAGTGTATTTGTGCATCTTTTATCAGTTTGTCTAGTTTATTCATTGCAGTTGTTATGTTGGCTATGCACTGTGGATAATACATTCATTTATATTTCCATCACGTTGAAATCCATTTAATAGATACAGCTGCCCACATACTTTTTGGTTAACACATGTAAGCAGAACTTGCATGCTCACATACACACATACACACACACACACACACACACGGATAAATAAAATTAGAGCATATACATAGAAACAACCACATAAATAACAAAACTCAATCACAAGAAATGCATACACACCAGCCCTGGTTCTAGACTGCTGTGATTGGGGCGGCAGACAGAAATTTAGGGGGCGCACCTTTTTATTTATTTGTGCCATACAGTTGCCAGGCTTTTTCCCCTCATTTACATATATTTGTGTGTGTCTGTGTGTGTGTGTGTGTGTGTGTGTATCCTTGCCACCACACGATCAAAGCAATAGATTATTTTAAGTCAATGGTCAATGTTTTTGGGGGGCCCCTCTGCCCCCCCCCCCCCTAGATCCAGCCCTGATACACACGCACACGCACACACACACACACATGCACCTCACAACATACACATCATACACAACACATTCAGACACAGACACACACAAGCACATAAACGGACACACATACATGCACCTCACAACATACACATCGTACACACACACACACACACACACACACACACAAGCACATAAACGGACACACATACATGCACCTCACAACATACACACCAGACACAACTCATTCAGACACACACAGACACATACACAGACACACACACACACACACTCACACACACACACAAGCACATAAACGGACACACATACATGCGCCTCACAACATACACACCAGACACACAACACACTCACATGCACATCTGGCTACCTCTCACACCCCCGACTGTTGGAGTATGCGTCTCTCCTGACTGGCACCGTGACCTGATGACATTAGCGCATGGCTCACTAGCTGCCCTCATTAGCAGGGCCTGCCCTTGGGCTGTGGTGTGGGAGGGCAGAGCTCTGGCTCTCATTTACTCCAGAAGCAGCGAGGAAGAGCAGGAGTCGGAGACAGGCTGCAAGGATAATGGGCTGGGGAGGGGGGTGAGATCGAGAGAGATAGGGAGGGAGAGATTCTAATCTCATTCGGGGGCACGTACACTAATTTCCCACCTGGGCGAGGAGTTTGGGAGGCCTAGTTTCTTGTGCGCAGAGGAACCAATGCTAAAAACAGGGGAATTAACCTTTATTCAGTGACACTTTTACACCGCTAGTGTGGAAACGCAATGATACAGCACGTGCATAGATTTGCATATCATTCGCGTCTGCCTTGTAGGTCTGGCTTGTTTGTCTTTGTGCTTTTGGAGACAACCTCTTCTTTCATTAAAAAAATACAAGAGTTGGCCTTAATTTTCAAGTCTTTTGGACTTCCTTATTTCCATGGGCTGTTGTTGTTGTTA